>NC_051159.1:77736416-77961317 GCF_013339745.2 Dermacentor silvarum
TTTTTGTGGTTTTTCTTGCGAAAACGAGTGCTTAGTTGTACGCTGAATGCCTGAATTCAAGTAAGCTATACTGCTATACCTGCAATTGTTAGCGGTTTGTCGGGATCGTTTTTTGCTTACAACGACGGACACGACAGAACCCTTGGCTGGTAGAGGTACAAAGCTTCGCTTTAAAAACCCGAGCCCGGCCCGGGCCCGGGTCAAAAAGCAATCGCCGTGCCCGAGCCCGGCCCGAGCCCGTGAAAAAACTGTTCTACCCGGCCCCACGGGCCGGGCCGGGCTCGGGCTTTCGGGTAAGCCCGAGCCCGTGCAGTGCTCTACTCTACAGACCATTTTACGGAAGCGTTTAGGTACCGCCATCTTGCGCTGATAACGCTGCTGTTCCGTGTCTTTAACAGCTAAGTGTACGTTATTAGCCGATTTGCAAGTATGAAAATAGTTGTATAAATACGTTCAGCGTTTCACGACCGTGTTACGTGACTTCACTTCTCATAAAACGTAGAAATTGTTTGTGTAACAGCCCAAGATGGCGGCGCCCGTGAATCGAATATGAAATTGTCTATAGTCCGGCGCGAGGCGTGGCCGACGAACGCCGGATACGTTGCCGCCTCACGCTGTGGCGAGGGTAACCTGTGGGAGGCTGGTAACCTCGCCGAGCCATGACGTCACGTGCGTCGTCCTAGCAACGCTTTGCACCAGCTGTGCGAGGCGATGCTAGGCAACGCGTGGTGACGTCATTGCCAGGCGCAGTTATCTGCTAACGCTCCACGGCCGAAGCAAAAACATGAACAGCTCCGCTGTTAATAACAGCACAGAAAAACAAAACATGGTTTACCAAAAGTCTTCGTAAGCTCCCAAATAAGAAGAAGCGTTTATATAAAGCCGTAAAACGCTTGTGCAAATTGTCAGCTTGGGAAAAATATAACTGCGCAAAAAACGACAGCCAAGGTCTTTCTGCTCCATACGATAAATATTTTTCTCAAGAACTTCCCGCGCTGCTCAAATCTAACCCCCAAAAATTCTGAAAAATTTTAGCTCTAATAGTAGCGATAATCACATCACCTTGCACAATGCTAACGGTGGTCCTCTTGCAGACAGTGAGTGTCCTTCAGTTTTCAATAGTTTCTCTTCATCCATTTTCACGATAGAAGGTTAAGATGATCTGCCCGAGGTTATGGATCTAGACTACCAATATATGACACATATAGATATGACAACTGATGGTATCGCGCACCTAATTAATAGCCTGAAACTGTCCACTTCAGCAGGTATCGACAACATTAATTCCCAAATACTAAAAAAATACACTTTCTGATTCAAAGAAGATTCTATTTCACGTTTTCCAGCAGTCACTAACAATTGGTCAGATTCACACTGATTGGAAGACCGCCAACGTAGTACCTATATTTAAAAACGGCGACAGAAACCTAGTTGGAAACTATCGATCCATATCACTAGCGTGCATTTGTTGTAAAATGATGGAACACATTATTGCGTCCCATGTTTGTCATCACCTGCAATCTAATAACGTTTCTTACGAATCAGCGTGGATTCAGAAGAGGTTTGTCATGTGAGACGCAACTACTGAAATTAACAACAAATCTGCACTTTTACAAGGAACTCAAACTTACAAACTGACTGCATCTTTCTTGATTTTTCAAAAGCATTTGACCGCGTAGCCCATTGGCGCCTCTTTATAAAATTGTCGGGATTAAAACTGGAGTCACTGACGATCTTGGCTTCGAAAATTTCTTCCTTACAGGCAGCAATTCACTTCGTTAACAATTTCTCTTTGTCCCTTTCCAATGTTTCCTCAGGTGTACCACAGGGGTGCTGTACTTGGTCTCCTACTGTTTCTTATATATATATATATATATATATATATATATATATATATATATATATATATATATATATTAACGACCTGCCCAACATATATGATCCTGCATGCGCATATTTGCTGATGATTGCATTACATATCGACCCATTAACAGTTCTACAGAGCACCAGACTCGTCAACATGACCTCAACTTAATTACTTATTGATGTGACAAATGGCTAATGATTCTAAACTCACCTAAATGCATGGTAATGTCCTTTCGCAGAAAGCGTTCAAATTCTAATTTTTCCTATAGTATAAAAAGTAGCAAATTATCTGAGGTCTCTTCATTTAGGTTTCTCGGCATCACCCTCACTCCAAAATAACGTGTGCGCCAAAGCAGCCAGGTCATTGGGGTATTTACGTCGAAACCTTCGAAACCCGCCTTCTCTCATTCGTAAGCTTGCTTTCCAAACGTTGGTCCACCCCCAACTCATCTTCGATTTTCATCTTCGATCTGGTCCCCCTATCAAAAACTAGTTAACTACCATGTTAGAAGCAAATCAAAATAGAGACGCTCGCTTCATTTCTCAATATTATGATCACCACTGAAGCGTAACGCAAATTAAGTTCTCTTTCTCTACCCCAATTAGGTAATCGCCGTGACATAACCCTCTTGTGCCGTGTATCAGTTTAACCTCAATCGTTTAGGTATAGAAACGGGACCGCCACACGTCACCGTAGAGTATACACAATGACCTAACCTTCACGCACGTTTACGGTAATACTGACGCATTCAACTCATCGGCGTTTCCACGTGCCATACGGCTATGGAATAGCCTTCCCGATAGCATAGTCGCAAAGCTAACCCAGTGAAATTTCAGCACTCACTTATTGCTCATGTCACCAGTTAACCTTTGATCTTCCTAACTCATCATGTGTAGTAAATTGTTCTCTGGGGTTGTTCGGTTGTCTGCGCCGTTACTTATGAGCACATGGTGTTCCCGTAGTAAATCTTTACCAGCGTTAACTTGACAGTTTGTTTTCACGATTCAAATTGTTATTTATATGTACGCTTTTGACGTTATATTTCTTGTGTTACATGTTACTGACTTATTTAATAAGTGCTACCCCCCCCCCCTACATGTATCGTATTTTCGATACTGGTCCTAATGCTCTCTTATAGCATGCTTTGCTTGTTTACCATTTTTTTTGTCTGTGTGTGTTTTAGAGAATCTTGCCTCCTATTGTTTATATAACTAAAAGTTATATGTACCCGTTCTACTAATGTACTCCTTCTACTAATCCCCCTTCTCAATGTACTTATGTACCATGTACTTATGTACCATGTACTTATGTACCATGTACTTATAGGGCATTGAGTAAGGGGGATTAGTAGAAGGGGTACATTAAAATAAATTATTTGTTGATTTATTTATTTATTTATTTATTTATTTATTTATTTATTTATTTATTTATTTATTTATTTATTTATTTATTTATTTATTTAATATCTGTGCATGTATATCTCATTAATATGAAGCCCTGAACCGTTCTTCTTTGAACGTTTGCTCTTTTATCAATCTGATATTGTTGGTACGAGTCCCATATCCCTCTCGCATATTCGAGCAGGACACGTACAAAGATCAGATACGCATTTAACTTCCCCTTTATTGTAGCATTTACCTACCATGAGGCCAAGGTATTTATTGTGGTTAACTTGGGTTAGATGTTGTCCATCCATTTCACATTTGAATTCGAGCATATTCTTACTTCTTTTGGTCAGTCGTATGAATGAGGTCTTGGTAAGGTTATTTTTATTTTATTTTCAGTACATTACTCCCTGAGATCTTGCAATGTGGAAATAAGTAAAACTTGTTCTTCGCGACAGTGTACACCCGAGTAAATAAGACAATCGTCTGAAAATAAACGTACCCTGATTTTAGAGGGAAGCGCGACTGCGATATCACAGCTTTAATGTCGCAGCTGTTGCTTTCGGACTTGAAACTTTATTAATCAATCAAATCGTTTTCATGTAATCGCACTTGTAAATAATCTGACACTCACGACTGAGAGTCGCGAAAGTAAATATGTTTTCAGACAGGCGAAGCGGGAGGGGGCAGCTTTGCGACCAGCCTTTCCCTTGAAAATACTCTAGTCACAACTTCTTTGGTGCGCTTCAATCGGTTCGCTTTAAATTCAGCCGTTACGCGCCTTGGTACAAAGCTGGGAGCGAACTCGCGAACTGAATTTTTCGTTCATAACGATAGCTGGTCATTCGCCAGCCATCTGCGCTGATGATTGGCCGCCACTTGTTCTTACGATTCGTTATAGTACTGTACGATGAATAGGGGTCGTGGAACGCTTCCGTCCTTTTATTTTTTTTTCATTCTCCCTTAGGCCTCGCCGTCGCGTACTGTCGCTCGTACGACGTCATCGTGAAGAAAGGACTGCCCTGGTACTTCCTGCTTGCAATAGTCTGTAAGTTTTCCATCGTGAGCATGAAATGGCGGAATCTTAATCACGCAAGCTTACCATCTTATGAACTTACTATACACGAATTGTAACGTATGCAAGCTAGCTGCATTTGCTGTGCTATAGTCTATTTTAGCCTGAAACATAGGCACAACACTTCGAGTGACGAAAAATATGGAATTTTCAGTTTTAAGATGCCTTAACGCAAATAAATGGTACAGTGACCCTGAACAGCTTCATGTCGACTGGTCGACTGGTCAGTTATAACTTAGTTCGACACGATTTAGTCATGAGATTGACGAGCTTTATTGATTTGTAATTGTTTGTGGAAAAGTAAAAGTCATGTAATTTGTTCTTATCCTTGCCGTAGCAAGCAATATTACGTTGAGTATATTTCTCGCCGTGGAAATTTTACCTACGTTACACCTCCCAATAAAACATGCCGCTCGCGCCAACGCGGATTCATCACGACGGCGCCGCCACACTCGGAGGCAATTACCAGAGGCACTACACCAATGCAATGCCATCTTCTAGCTTTGATTAGTGCGCACCGCAGTTCCCGGCAAGGAAATGCCCCCACAACGGTTCCATTCGCTCTGACGTTCGCAATAATTAACTCCTGTGCCGTCACGTTGAGGCTCATGACGTCACCGGCGCGCAGCTCTGGGCTGCAGGGACTCTGAGGTTGCGCAGGGCGATGTGCCGAATAAAACCGATAAAAAAGAATACACTGCTACACAGGGTGTTTCAGCTAAGTTGGACCAAACTTTAAAAAATCCTTGTGCAACTAACTGAAAATGCAACTAACTTTATATTGTTCGCTGTCCTCTTGAACAACTCAAAGTATATTTTACTGTGAGCTTAGGTAATTAATTAACAGCAATAAATTCTCCAGCCTTTATTGCATTAATGTAAAGCAAAATCTTCAATTTCGAAGTTGTAGAGCCTGTTGAGAAATATCCACATAATTTATTTCCGTGATAGCTCCTGTGGTTTTATTTTTTCCGGGCTGCAAAGAAAGCGCGCGAGATTTTAAAAAGTACCACGTGACTGCGCGCTCACGCGCAGCGGCGCTCGTGCCCTAAAACATGTCCCGAACGAATGATCGATGTGGTACCCTGTAGGCGCCGGAGCCTTAGGGACAGATACCTGCTCTTCAAAACACATCGCAAGAAAAAGCAATGTAGCAGAATATCGAATGGAAGTGGCAATTACGTATCAGCTGCAGATTTTTAAAAGTGGAATAAATTAGAGGAGTAGCATAATTATCCTAAGACTGTCTTCAATGCCATTGAACTGAGGGGCTTATTTAAAATACGTTCCGGTGACTCCCATGCGGACGGTGTACTTATTGCGAGTTTAAACCTGGTCTTCACATTAAATGAGTTTAGGAAATCAAAAGATTGCTTTAACCCCGGTTGATCGTTTTGTTTTGTTTCGCTACATGTCCTCCCTCCAGGCTACGCCGCAGGGTTGACCATGGCACTGACCGCGAGCAGTCTGATGGACACTGGTCAGCCTGCGCTTCTCTACATCGTTCCGGCCATCCTGCTGCCCGTAATACTTCTCGCGTGGTGTCGCGGCGACCTAAGGAAGTTTTGGGACGGGGATTTCGTAAGTAGTCCTCATATCAGAGGAACTAACACGTAGCTTGAAAGCACTATAGACGACGTGACAACGTTAACTTGGAATCTTTCTTTTAGCTCTCGAAAGAGTTCTTGTGAATGCCAAAGCGAGTCTCTGTCAATCTTCTTGAGTGATCGAGGCACGTACATGCGACGTTACGTACAGAGCAAATCCGTCAGATGACAACGCATCCCTCACGAAGTAATAAAAAAACTTCATCGACTCATCGACGATTACGATACGCCCTAATGCGAAATTTGAGCCTAGCTCTATGCGAGTTTTCATTTCGCGATATATTAGCTGGCGTGAACAATCTGTCTCGTGAGGAACGTTCCAAACGAAGCGAAGTGTGCTGCGACTGCCTCACTAATCAGGAGATCGCGAGAGGCCGCGCGAATCGCGCTTGGGCGTGATTCACAGCAGCCACCGCAGACAGATCTCCGCTCATGCAGTGCTTTGGTGAACAGACGACGCCTAGAGTCCCTCGATGCGCGCGCCCCCTGGAAAACGGAGCGGAGGCGCGCGAACGCATCGAGGCCCCCTAACCGCGTGCGCTACTCTGGCGCCATCTCGTAGCCGTTGTCGCCATAGTCTGTCTTGCCCGGCACTACGCTTTTCTTCTCACACTTTCGCCATACCCTCCTCCTCCACTTTCTTCTCGCGCTCTTTTCGCTCTCGCCGTTTTTCATCACCCGCTGCGCTCCACGTTCGCTCTCATCTTTCGCTGTGTTCGTTCGCTCGGCCACTAGGTACGACGCCGGCGCTCGCAACAGGAACGGTTGCCTAAGAGCAGCACTATAAAATGAAATAGAACATGCACCACGTGGTTCAAGAGGGTAGTTCCCGTAAGCAGCATCTTCCGTTGTTTAGTTCTGCCAACAAATAAACAAGGTGATCACTCAAGCCGAAGGCTTTTCTCTGGGTGCATGCCGCAAATGCATGCTTTGGCACAGCAGCTCTGTGAAGTCAGTTCTGGTATCATTGGCGTCACTCCTTTAGTCATCACAACTGCGGTGACGCCACCAAAAGTGTAAGAAAACACAACCAGCTTGCTCTTTTTCAACAGTCTTGGCGTATCTTGAAAGGAAAATGATGACATATTAGCTTGGAATGAATTCAAGTCCGCATCTTCTTTTTTCTGGTAACTTGCGTGCCAACCATGGTACTGACGACGTGATCGCTATAACATCGCAGAGTGAATTACACTTTAGTGAATTTGATTACCTTGCTTTTGCGTAAAGAGTCTACAGGAGCTACAAGATCGATATTTCTTTTTTATTTGGGAATAGAATTTACCTCGTTTTCGCTATGAATTATTTTTCATCAACGTTCCCGAGCAGTTATTGTCAAGACCTGAGATGTCACAGCGAAATAATTTGGGAATTTATAGCGGCGCTTCATTCCTGCTTAACCTCCCGCGACCCCAATACAGCCATGGGACACAATCGCTCTTCAAGATTGTTTTTATTGTCTAGTGGCATATTAGGCACGTGAAAAACAATTTTTTTTCTATTTATATACCACGGTTTGATGTCAAAAGCTGCGTCTCCTGGCACGTGGAACAAGTAACCATCTCCTCATGTTTGTTATGGTAAAAACCTGCATTTCATTGCCTAAACGCAGAGATGAAGATGCAGCTGCGTGTAGTGCATTGCCACATTGCTGCTGCATCCTGGAGTTTCAATTCTAAAGACCGGAATCCTAAAGAATTCGTGACAAACGGCAATGTTGCTTTCCGCCGTGTGTGACAACACAGAGGTCTAGGTCAATTTAGAGTCAAATTTCTCCAAATCGGATGACCAGAGTATGAGTAAACCACTTCTTTGCAGTTCCACATGCACCGCGACTTCATATCCAGAATGAATATCTTGAGTAATCGCTTCCGAGTGAATAAAGAAAATAAAAATAAAGGAAAAGTGCAATATATTGTACAAGGGGTCATATGAGGTTAAGGCATCGCAGTTCTTTTGTTTGTTTGTTTGTTTTTGTTTCTTTTTCTTTCTTTCCTCTTTTTTTCCCTCCGCTCTCGTTGCTGTCTGGTACCCGCTTTTACGAATGCAATTTATAACCAACTTTGGTGCAAACCCCCACCGGTCGGCCCGCGCGCGTTCCCCCACAAGTTTCGCTTGTATACACTGTGCTGTACACAACGTCCCCGCAGGTTCCTAAGGAAGGCCTAATGCCCGCCCGCATGGACGTGTGCGTTTCGTCGAGCGAGCAGTTCCAGATGATCCAGGGCCGAGGTCTGCTCTACGTCAGCACACCTGTGTTCCCGTGGCTGGCACTGCCAATGCCGGTCTCGCAAAAGGCTTACAACGCCAAATGAAATTGATCAAACCGCGACACGCCGGCCCAGCTTTTCTCATTTTTTCGCGTGTGTCGCTATTTGCCTTTTATTTTTCGAGACTGACTGCTGAGAGCGAGGAAGGAAACAAACTGGGTCATTGGACGAAGGCCAAACGCTTCGGCGGCGTTGGACCTCTACTGCAGCCAGAGCTCTCATCTTGAAGGAAACGCAGAACAGTAAACATGTCTATGCCTTCCGAGTGCATCAAAAATGTAGCGAACATCAAATTGTGATGGTGTCATTCACGCCGCTGGTTGTTGTTTAACTACTGAATCGTGCACAAGAACATCAGCAGATTGTGTCTTTATACGCTTTCTAGGTGGCATGTGTCGCTGCGGCTTTCGCGACCTCCTGAACGGCAGACCGCAGATTAAACGGTAAAGAACGTAGCACGAGGGACCTGTAAGTAGTGTATAGGCAACTTCGCTACAATATAAGTGCAGCTTCAGGGCAAAATTATTTTCATTATTACACGGTATGTCCTGTATTCTATTGTGAATACACTTCCAAAAGAACACCCGGAAGAATGGAGGTTTAAACGTGATGCGGATAACATTGCGTACAATAAATTTGAAGAAAGTTTAAACCAGCACACTTGGTGGTATTCGTGTAACACGTGCTTCGAACATGAACGGTGAATTTTTAGAACTCTATGCACACATGCACGTCACTTGTCGTTGCTGAAGAGTATAAATGACATTTTGTCGCGATACACTGCTGTATAAAGTTAAGTTTTGTGTCTATTCTTTTTTCTTCCTCGAGCGCCCCCAATTGGCCACCAGCTCGAGCAGGGCAGCTTGCGGGCAGTGGCGGCAACCATGGTTAGTGTAAATTGCACCACGCGTCGTCTGCAGGGCAGTACGTATGTACATGTGCGTGTACGGTGTGAATATCTTTAAATATAATTTCTTCCAGGCTTGTAGTAAAGTCGTAACTGCTGCTCTGCATTTTTTTTGATGATGTACAATATTGTTTTGCCTTGCGCTGGCCTCTTTGCGCTGTAGTAAGATCAGTGACTGCCCGTGTCGAGCGCGCGATGTATGATTATCACATCCTCTGCTCGCCACATTCATATCAGTTTTAAGGCGATAGCTTTAAGGGCCCCGTGTAGCAGAAAAACCCGGCGTCGGCGTCGATGTCGGCGTCCATGGCGGAAAAAATCATCCGCAACCACCGCCGCCGCAAGGTTTTAGTGCAGGAGAAAATCATTCCGCACCACCCCGACCGCACAGGCCCTTCGTTGTGGTGCAAGGTGTTAGTGAACAAAAATTGGATTTCTCACAGTGAAATCCGTCAGAAAAATCGTAAAGTACAACTTAAGCACAACCTACAGACATGGTGGCGTTGGACTGTTATTTCAATGTAGGAGAAAACATAATTCTGTTACGAGGAAACTCAAACACAAACCTCTTTTGCCTGCATTTCTACCATAAAAACACCGGCTCACTCGGGTAGCCTACTTGCGAAAATATCCAGATGGCGTTGGCATCCTCGGCAGGTTTCCATTCTTTGCATCCGTGAATTGGATGCAAAGAATGGAAACGAAAAGGACAATGGAGATTTACAAGAATGAGAAGAAAGAAATTAGAAGGGAAAATCTGTACGATAACACAAAGGGCAGTGCCTTGCTATTTGAGGCTCGAGCCGGTTGCCTAAGGACGAAAACATATCGGAACAAATATTCGGAACTAGATGAGACATGTGTATGCTGCAGTAAAGATCCAGAGACCACTCAGCACATCCTAATGGAATGCGACGGGATCCACCCAGCGAGAACCGTAGGTAACGTGCAACTCCCAGAAGCGCTTGGGTTTAAAGTGGAAGGAAACATAAACAGATCAGCCGTAGAGATCAGCAAGAGACGATTAGAGTACTGGTGGAAAAAAAGCAGGGAAAAGATCGATACGACCTGATCTCTTAAAATCATAGGCAGCGGTACAAGCTAAATTTTTGAAAAAGGTATACAAAAATGCGAGATAAAGAACATGTGTAGTATACCTGATTAAATCAAGCAGGCTAGGTGACTATTTGTCGCCACCCCGTTTCAAAGGGGATGCCAATAAATCGTCATCATCGGTTAGGGAGCCTACATGCAAGCGCTGTTCATGTAGGCTCCCTACGGCAGGTCAAATTGGGACTTGGCCTGCCAAATACGTTTTGGGACACGCACGCGCGTCGGGGCAATAGCAAACACTAAAATAATAAAAAAAGGTCCGAGGGCCTTCACATTTTATTATAAGACGACTAATATTGCCCCTCGAAAAACGTCTTCCCAGAAATGCATTTCTGTTTAAAAGTGAAGCCGACTTTGAGGGGACCGGTGTAAGCTTGGTCTTTGTAAGCTGGCTTTCCCACGCCCACGTTCTGTGTTGCAGTGAATGAAGCCTACTTGCCGGATGCAAACGATGTGATGCGAACGGGTCCTGATAACGCTATCACGTTCTACTCTTAAAAGCGAAGCTTAAGCCTCCTCCAATTTTTATTATCGCTTCATGTTTCGAGTAGATGAAAACCATTTTAGCTCGTTTTAAACAATTGAAGTGTAGCAGCGAGAATGAGAAACTGCGCTTTAGCGAATTGTCACGATGTTTTGATCTCTCCGCTATAGCTGTGATATCACGAAACCTGAACGGGGTGGCGTAGCATCAGTGTGCAGTATATAAAAAAATAATCGTAAGTCTGCCACTCATATGATGTCGCGTCATAAACTTTATACTACGATAGCTGCATTATGATAATTGCTATCATTGCATGACTCTCACTTGGTGTTTACGTGACCAGAGATGCACTTTTATTATGCGGCTCTAACGCCACTAATCTGAATTGATCCTGTATCGCATATAAATTGCGGGCTTTTGTATTGTGATTCGTTGCCACAAAATGGAAGCTAGAATAGGGTATTTATATAAGGATCATGTGTGCAGCTGAAGTCTCTAAACGCAAGACGTCATAACACTTAGTTGAAAGTCCGCTATTATAGCTTCATTTCGCTCTTCATTGTGGCGCTGTTAGCTTGACGCAACACAATGGCGATCATTAGCTGTAATTAAGCAAAATTATGATTTCTGCTCCTCAAATATTTACAGCGTTTTCATATCGATGCCGTGCGCGTAACCGTGCAAGTGCAATAAATATAATTTCGTACGAAGCATTCTAATGATCCTACTAACGCACTATCATTCAGAGTGGCCTAGCTCGCTTAATTGAACTCATTAACTGTTTGCATTTCACGGCGAATAATGATAAAAAGGAAACATGTATGCATGCAATTGGTGCATGATGAAGAGTGCCCATTAACTTGCTACGTTTCCTTCGTTGCCCATGAATACCGAGCCTTCGACGCAGCCGTCCGAAAGTGCGCGTCACGCTGCACTTACTCGGGAAACTCTCTGGCTCTGTTTCCTTCTGTTTCCCAGAGAGATCCGTCGCTAGGGCATGGATTTGGACACCATCTATTCTATTGCAATGATGTTCCCCTTCGGCTTTCGTCAGTGCTTCAAGCAGCGCTTCACGCGTGTTATCGCCAGGTTCGGCCGGCTGTGAACGGTGGAGGATACAAAGAAATAGAAGCGAGCTTAGGATATCCGTACAGAATGCCGGTTCTCCTTGACTCACCTAGTGATATACGCAGTGAGCGAAAAGGATAGCTTTTAATTACAAATCCTCAAAGCCCCAGGAAACGAAAAATAACATCGTGGTACATAACGTGGAATACTTTATCAATCAGTTCTTCGCTCTTACAAGTACAACTTAACATGGTTTCCCTCTACTTCCTTTATTTTCGTTATTATACTTGCTATTGTGTGAGCGGCATCTTCAACGCGCGAATTCCAAGTCGCACGGTTCAGGGCAGACCTCGCTGCGAAGGGCTTCGGCATTTGTGCAGGTCTCGTCAGTGTCGTAAATCTTGAAGACCGTATAGCCATCTGTATCAGCCACTGTGCACCAACCAGAGAAAAAGAAATATCACAGTAAATACACATAGAAACTTGTAATGGTGATGCTCAATTCTAACTTCGAAAGATGCACACGCGTGCATGGATAGGATTGCATAAGCGTGATAATTTCAATTTAAATATTCTACGCAGCCACGAAAGTGCAAAGCCAAGTGAGCTATCCGTCATGGTAGTCCAGTGGTTATGATGTTGCACTCCTGATCGCGATGTCGCGGGTTCGAACAGGCCGCGATAGCGGCATTTCCATGGGTGCGAAATGCAATAATTCTTGCACACTTGGATTTAGGCGGACGTTAAAGAACCACCCCAGAATTTCATTTTAATCTAAAGCCAGATGCGAATATTTGCCGCCTCTCAAAATAAACGCAAATAAACATATTGGGTGTACTTTTTTTAGCTGCATCAAAGTTTCAAAAATGTCCTGCGGTGGATAACACAATTCTAACCCTTGATCTAAATTACTCGATGAGGCTGTCATTATTTCTTTCTACGGGAAATCAAAATGCTTGATAGAACCAGTAACATTATTATATTAATCAACTTTTTGATTAGCTTCTGTACGGCACATATATCAATCCACGAATTGTAGCTAGTGAGCTTGCAAACCATATCCACTTGGAATGAATTCTGCAGAATTTTGACTTGAGCGTGGCATGGTCTGCCGCCCAGTAGCGATGATATTTAGGGCTCCGAAACTGTCGCATTCGACGTGAAACCACTGCCTCCCACATTCACGTGATAGTAGTACTGAGTGAACCGAGATAACGGAGTATTTTCTTGTGACTGACCTTCCTTGAAGTAGTAGGCTTCACCATTGTATGGAGGCTGGAGTTGGTAAAGACGCGCCTGTTTACCTAGAATATAGGAAAAAATAATGTGTCGTTGAAAAGGGAAATTTTCAGCAAGTGATATAGTTTTCTTTTAATCGTTGCATCCACACATGGAGAGCAGATGGCTGGGAATCTTTTCGAGTGTCGTGCGTTGCACAAATTATCACGTGACCACAGGGGAGGGCCAGTGTAAGAAGGATGGGGAGAATATGCAGCTGGTTTGGTAAATAATAAATAATCGAATGTTGATGTATGGCGGCCAGTCGCGCGCCAATTTTGCGTGTATTCGCGGGCGTCTTTGATGCTTGGAAAAACACTTATGTAGCAAGCATTGAGCGACAGAAAGCTGTATCGGGAGTTTTTCATGCTGCTCTACAATTTCCTCATTTACACTTTTCATCTAACTTCAATATTTGAGAAGTCAATAAATAATTAATTAAGACTAACTATGTAATTGGGTGGAATGCAGAAAAAGTAGTGAGTACTCCGAGCGACGACAAACAACATTACCTTGGTACGTGACATTCGCATATTGTTAAAGTTTGGCTCAGGTTACGTGGGACACCCTATTTATAACATACTGCACGTGTGCATACTGTATACCATGCATTATTCTTCACTACAGTTTAGACAACATAAAAACTCACAAAACAACAGTGCGAAAGAAACAGCGCTACCACTTAGCTCACAAACGGCAGAATGACCATAGAAATGAGACACTTTTATGAACATAACTTTTTTAGTTCATTATGCAAGTATATTTGGTTTATCACGTTGGTGTTTGACGGCGTCATAAATTGTGCAGCATATGCTCTGTGGAGGGACAGCCCTATAATTTCAGCCAACTATGAAGCGCCATGAAATTACGACTGCGCCTGAAACATGACCTTAGCTAGAATGGAGTCTTGTGTCTACGTGTCAGTGGCATCGTATATAACTGAGGCCTTTAAACTAACGTTGCGATTCAGCGATTGCGGCTGTCAAATGATTTTACGCCGATAGCTTACTTTAGCTCTTCCCCGCACTTTTTATGAAGCTCTCCGGACAGCATTGAACCGGCTGGACGCTCGACCATTTTCTGAAATGAAGATCCTTGGACCATGGCCGTATGCGTCGATGGCACAGAAAGCCACGAAAGCCTTGTTGCTCTACTTCAAGTCGACAGGTCTTGGCGACCGTCTGTAGATTTCGTGCGAACTTTCAAATGTGCGCGAAACTGTGCTCTCTCTATTTCCTTTCTCTCTCTCTCTCTCTTCATTCCTATACCCCCTTTCCCCAGTGCAGGTATAGCAAACCAGACGTGCGTCTGGAAAAAAATGCGCTGCGCGTCTCGCATCGTAGTCTGATGCTGTGGGGCGTTGTTACATAAAGCCCCTAGATAAACAAGGAATCTTATATATATATATATATATATATATATATATATATATATATATTGTAGTAACTGGATTTTTTAATGGGCCAAGCGTATTTAGAAAAATCAGAAGCACAACTTCGCGTTCATCTTAGGTTTATTTACCCAACAGTCTCGGTCGGTGGACCGACCCTTGAATAAGGTCGGTCCACCGACCTTTTCCCTCTCCAGCTATATATTTTTCCTCTCCAGTTATATATATATATATATATATATATATATATATATATATATATGATCAAGCACGTCAAGTCTTGTAATTTAACACGTTTTAAGGCAGAATAAAAGTACCACTTTCTCTACAAGGTTAACAACAGTGACTGAGGAATGCGTTCATCAATGAAATCATCATTGCGTATTTTGTCGTAATGCGTCATTTTGCCTCGCTGGCTCCTGAAAGCTTCGCTCACACCAATTCCCTGTGCCTGGGACCTGCATATATTTTTTTTTCTCTTGCATAACTACAACACTACAAAGGAAAGTAAACCTATGGTATTTTTTTTTTCGTCCTACTGTTCACTTACCTAAACTCATTTGCCAGACATTTTTGCTCTACACACAAAAGGACTAAATAATGAAACGGCAACCTATGTGTACGTGCTCTGCCTGCTTCCCACATTTACGTTAATCCCCATTCCAAGCAGCTGTTACGAATAATATGCTATATGCCTGCGATGCCCGAACGTACCGCCTCCTGATAGAATGACGTAGTCTCCTTGTGATTCGTACTCGGCAGAGACATCGATCCTGCAAAGGATTGAAATTGTTATGTGAGCAAAGAGCTGCAACATTACTAAACACCACTACCGAGAAATTATTAACGTTGTTGTAAATTTTTTCTTGCTTCTACTGCAGTGCTACTGGGAGTGTCTCTCTCTATATCGATATATATATATATATATATATATATATATATTCTTTTTTTCAATTTTCGCAGGGTGTCTAGATTCAGTTTATGATCCCTTCTCTGACTTTTGTTGATTTTATAACAGTGCGCAAGCACTGTAAATATTGTTCCCGTTACCATATCTGAGTCAACCATGAGCCTCGACGTCATTGTCGTGCATAACATTTAACCGAAATTTTCCATGCGCAGTTCTGGTTGGTCACATTGACAACTTACGTCCTACATCATCTTTAAAATGTCTGCGATGGTCTTATGGTGCTACGGTAAACGGAGCAAGCACAAGATAGCATTTCTCGAAAACTTGGTAGATATAATGGTGCCCTGCGAATAACAGCGTGGAGAACACATCTATTTGCACGCACAGAACGCAATATTCTACATCATATCTCACTTTACTGAATTCAGTACAGTTCTGTGCTTCCATCTTCTACCTAACTGAAAGAGGCTAGGGGTAATGAGGTCAGAAACAACTCAGTCACAGAGCCTGGTATCCAGAGTGTAGTTATTACGTTAGGCTCTTTTTTTTAGCAAAGCTTCAAGTAGACGCTACCCGATTATGACAATCATGGGCCAAGCTTGTTTCCCGAAAATTGCAGATCGAACCCCTTAGTTTTAAACATTTTCTGGTAATTACGTCTACTTATATTTGACTATATACTCGACTATAGACTTAATAGCAGCATTTATGTATAATTGCTGCAAGTTCGTGTTGGTGCTATAAACTTTCTTGTCTAAGGTGAACTTCAACATTCCTCAGTAGAACATGGAAATTATGGTCGCTTAGTACAAACAAGGAAGGATGGACGGCAGCGCCGAAGGGAGCGCCATAACATTGCCGATATTTGATGTCCTTGACGCCAGGCTACCAGTTTCCCCGCTGAACTCAGCTGTTTTAGTTTAGGGGGGAGTAGTGTGCTAGTGTTTGAGTCGCTAAGGCCATATTTGGCCTAACAGGAACACCGTAGCAGGAAACCTCCTAGATACTTTTTGGTCATGTTCATTTCCACAAAAATCTGAGCACACGTACGGACATTCTATGGCGCCTAGTGCTAAATGTTATCTTGTGAATGTAGTGGACATGAGCCCTCTTATTAAATAGTAGAATGCCCCAGACAAGGAAGCACCCAGACAAGTGTTCTGGAAACGTAAAGAAAAAAAGAAAGGTAGCCACCTCTGGTTCTCACTGTCGCCGGCAAGCTGGAACGTGCACACGAGTTCTGCTTCATTATCGGGCTTGTCCGAGCCTTTCCACAGGATGGTGAAGTCACGCGCTGAAGGTGGCTCGAATGTGGTGCCATTTCGGTAGCATTGGTATGTCGTCATCTCACCTTCATCGTGTATTCTCTGCATATATTCGGGACATCATACGTCGATCGTCTCAACTGGTTGCGTTGAACACCAAGTGTCTAAGACTTTAACACTCTGTGTTAGAAACGTCGCCCTGGAGCAGATGGGAGGGCTTTCACCGCCAGATTAACCCAAGAAAATGTCGGCTCAAAGTTTGTCCTGATAGACGCATAATTCAAACAACGTTTTGGGCTCCAGTATGGTCCTAAGAACTTTTGTGACCGTCACCACAGTTGAAGTCAGTGTGGCTGCACAATTAGAAAGTTACCTGCCCACTAATACATTTGTTTTTGAACCTCTTCGGCAATTTGGTTCACTAAATAAGTCTCCTCGGTGCCGAAGTTCTTCTCATGCATTGCCGATGAAGGGCCGCCTGTGTGGCAGTCTCAGTGGATGAAATTAGGTACATTTCCTACTTCACTATCTTTCCGCACTATGACGGCCTCCAAATAACGCAGTAATAGAAATATTTGGTCATGTCGTTTTACCGTACGCTAATGCACATGACTACACTGTAAAGTCATTTCCTTTGTTGAAATACAGCTGGTGCAAGGCATGCGGCTTACCGTATTAATCTATGGCAAGGATCTCTTCGTAGGGTAACACGGGTGTCTAAAACTCTCTAATAACTCCGCTGCTACGCCTGGGATAGTTTGACGCCTTTAGCCAGAGGGCCCGCGACGTCGCCGAGAGTCACCACCTCCCGGTCTCGTCGTGGGCGGAGCCACCAAATTGATTGGGGAGCCGTCGGCTTCCTAGAATCATTTTCCTCGGGACACTTAATTAAAGTTCTTGTCAATTGTCGATTTGCCCTACTATCTCGGTCGTGGCCTCTCGCCGCAAGCTCCAAGTTGAAGTGGACACTTCGTCGGTGTTTTACCTCCCCGAATGAAACGGTGAAATGCCCGACATCCGTCAGCGCTTGCCCTCGCTCCCTTCCCAAAACAATCACGTGAATCAAGGGTCTGCGCGGTGCCCACGTGGCCATTAGTGCCGAGTGCCAGTCGAGTGATCCAGACGAGGGCCTGAACATCGCAACGCCGAATTAAAGGCTGCATTACGTTAGCATTATTTTCCTTCAATTCTATTCATCTCTTTCTTATCACCCGTCCCAGCAAATGATCAATAGATCAATACTGCGATGCGACTAACGTCGTGCCAGCAAATGATGGAAGGCAAAAAGAAAAGAAAATAAAAGAACATTTTCACAATGCGGCCCCAACAAGCTTAATATGCCAAGATACTGCTTCGCATTTAAGACCCTCGGCTTGCTGCCCATAGAACTATCTGAATGGCACGAGACGAAAGGTAAAGACGCTTTTTAACCAATAAGGCTCTTTCTGACAGTACGTTCCGCTTTTGGAAATGATTTGCCTCTTCCGTTCACCGTGAGCAACTATCGTTCGACATGATTTGTACTGGAGGCTCCGTACGCGAACCCAGCAGGCAGCCCGGCGTCTGCGAATTGTTGGGGCATCTCTTCCTCTCTCTTCTTATTTCTTTAATTTTATTAACACTTTCGAAACCCCGTGCGTCTGGCTGACGTCCCTACACCTCCTTACTCTTCCTCTATCCCTCTCTCTTACTCTTTTCATAGCATTTGTGACCCTAATGCAGCTGGTGAAGCACGTGTAGAAGGGGGTCGTTACTTGCCTGAAATAAATTCTCCAGATCGGTTGCGCCGACCGTCACCACAATTGCAGCAATCAGAGAAGCCACGTGTGCGTATCTCGTCGACATGGCTGGAAAGAACCAAGCGATGGATCATGCGCTTGCAAGCAGAGACGTGGCCGTTCAGTTGAGTTTTTTTTTTTTTTACACATTTGTGCATTATTCTGTTTTACTTACTTATGTGGTACCAAAGCATGAACATTTTATTACTGTGCGACTACTTGCATTAACCTGTATATTAAACAAACTGGAATGACCTTAATCTTCGTTCGAGGTAACATGATTACTGCGCCATTCCTCCTCTACATCCCTTGCAGGATATGATTTTATATGGTGTCCATTTCAGAAGTAATGTAATAATTAAGCTGTATTCCTAGAAACTATCATCACCTAGAAGCCAAATATTGGCGTTCATTCGAAAGAAATGTCAAAGCCTAGCAATGTTCTCCGCTATGCTATATGCGTCTATGCGTCTGGCTTGAATCATAACTTTTTTTTTTCAATTCGAACAGCTTTTCTTGTGACGTAAGTGGCGGTGTTAATGAATGCGCTGAGGCCCTCTTCATGTAAAAATTGTGGTATTTCCTTAGAAAACCTAACGTCCATAAGCCAAGGAGTCTGTCTGTCTGTCTGTCTGTCTGTCTGTCTGTCTGTCTGTCTGTCTGTCTGTCTGTCTGTCTGTCTGTCTGTCTGTCTGTCTGTCTGTCTGTCTGTCTGTCTGTCTGTCTGTCTGTCTGTCTGTCTGTCTGTCCGTCCGTCCGTCCGTCCGTCCGTCCGTCCGTCCGTCCGTCCGTCCGTCCGTCCGTCCGTCCGTCCGTCCGTCCGTCCGTCCGCCCGCCCGTCCGTCCGTCCGTCCGTCCGCCTGCCTGCCTGCCTGCCTGCCTGCCTGCCTGCCTGCCTGCCTGCCTGCCTGCCTGCCTGCCTGCCTGCCTGCCTGCCTGTCTGTCTGTCTGTCTGTCTGTCTGTGTCTGTCTGTCTGTCTGTCTGTCTGTCTGTCTGTCTGTCTGTCTGTCTGTCTGTCTGTCTGTCTGTCTGTCTGTCTGTCTGTCTGTCTGTCTGTCTGTCTGTCTGTCTGTCTGTCTGTCTGTCTGTCTGTATGTCTGTCTGTCTGTCTGTCTGACAGTTTAGATGTATAATATTTAGTTTTATCAAAACATGTATTTCCGGATAGTAACATCTACAAAACCTCCCTCAGCCGAGTTAACAGGTACATGTGGAGTGTAATTTAAACTTCGTTTTTTCTTTTCTTTTTTCTTTTTTTGCCTTAACGTAAACCTTTCTTTGGCACCTTCCCACCTGCTATAAATGAACTTGTAAATTTGGAGTTTCCGTATTTATTTTTCAGAGCGCCGCTCTCAGGCGCCCGTTCCGGCGGCGAGCGTCGGCGTCGGCGTAACCGAGCGAACGAGCACAGAGAAAGATGAAAAGCGAACGCGAAGCGCAGCGTGAAAAGAAAAGCGTGCCGTGCAAGACGGGGCGGCGACGACTGCGAGATGGCGCCAGAGGAGCGCGCCGTCTACGGATTCCCGAAGAAAAAAAAACAAGGACTAGAAAGCTCGCCTTGTCGCATAGCGTTCGCCGCAAGCGTTTCCCGGTAAAGATTACGATTGCATAAGCTGCCATTTCCTGGAAGCGGCCAATGTGTGGCCGGTCTATAAGGTATAGCGCCGCTGTCGCGGCTCTCAAATGAAAACACGCACAGAGCTGCGCACAAATTTCGCAGTTAGGGAGTATCGTAGCCGTCGGTGATTGTTTCTTTTATTGCGATAGCAATTATATGGACACTTCAACCGGATTTTTGCCGTCGCCGTCGCCGTGAGGTTCCGTATAGATAAAATCGCCGCGCGCCGTATGCCCGAGCGGAAGCGTGCTGGGACGCGCGCTATCACGGAGAGCGAACGCACTAAATCTCCCACGCGCAAGCAAGAAAGCGGGAAGCCAGCGCCGGAGGGAACGGGGGGAGGGGGGGGGGGGCGCACTTCTACTCTGCCAACAACCGCGCTCGTCGCTCGCCGCACCGTCTCTTATCTCCACACGGCTCTGACCTTTGTATGCGCTGTGCATTCGCCGCTCAGTTTCCGTTCAAGCGATAGACCGCACGTACCTTCGCCCGCTGCAGCGTATGCGCGTCCTGCCAGCGTTTTGACAGTCTTCTGCAGTCATTCAGTGTGATCTATTCATGTTTGTTTGTGCGCGCTAACACCACGCTTGTTCATTCAGTTAGTAATAGCCAGGCCACATTTTCCAACGCACGCTACACATGCAATGCTGCCCGGATCGGCAGTGCAGCGCTACAGGTGTGTCCCTTCGCACGCGCTGCCTACGGGAAGCGCTTCTCATCAACACCACCGTTTTACACGCGCCTTCTCGTGGTCATCCAGTCTCTCTTCATGTCGGTCTACTTACGCCGCAGCACACCTGCTTACTTAATCAGCTCATGTTTACTAGCAATTCATATTGCTACCAAAGCCGCTCACCTTACTTCGTATGACATTGCTGTGTTGCTATCGCATTCATTGCTTCGCCCTTAAGGCGAAACTGTGACATCTTTTTTTGAAGTTTCAAGAATACTCTTAAATGTTTATCAATTCCTGGAGACCCTAAATTATTTTTTATACCGGTAAGCCACTCGAAATGGACGGTTCATCCTAAAATCAGCAAATGTTATGGAAGTTAGTACAGCGGTCGCCTAACAAAAGCGTTTCCTGCGCTTCATTAGCGAGGCTCATGAGGCTCATTGTGCATACTCACCTGTGGTAGGAGTTGTTCAGCTCTAACTAGCAGCGTCGCTTCCACCTCTATTGCCAGTGAGACACTTGCACTCTCAATAACTGTACGTGCAGTGTTGCTGCTGTTCAAATATAGGAAGTCTGTGTGGGCAGATGAAAAACAAACCGCATTCCATGGAGGTGGCTGATGACCCCGACGACGGCACTTTTACATCCTCAGGAAACAGCTGGGGCGTTTGTATTTCAGTCGTAGGGCCCTCAGAAAGTTCATTTACAACACAGTTCAAAGGATCGCGGACACAGCGCTCAATTGACGCGGATAGAAAACACGCTGCATTAGAATGTGGTGGTTTTCCTAATAAAGGAAAGACTGATAATGCATGTTTTTACAACAGCCTTCTGCAAGATTTGTTCTCTGACCTATAAGGGAAGTAAATTTCGCACTCAAACGTGTACGTTAGAGGGTAATTTTAGTTCTCTAGGAGGCTGTATTTCTTGATGTTTCTTTTTCTTCTAAAGCTACTTTGGATGGTAGCTGTGGTAGAACGTGGTGATCGTTTTGGTAAAGCCACCTGCTGGCTGTTCCAGAGCTGTAGGCTTGTCAAAACATGGCGTGATTTCTGAAGTGATGACGGTAAAGCTACAGGTATCCCTGTAGTTTTTCTCACAACGTCCACCTCAAGTATATACTACCGCCGCGACTTTATAAAAAAAGGGCTTTAGGCAGCAATGACTAATGTTACTAGCATACATAATCATATGCGTTAGAATATTTCTGCTTAAGTATTCTTCGAACTCTATGACCTCGTGTCAAGGCAAATGTAAGTACGGCTCACCGCGCCATTCCCCTTTCCCGTGGCATTTGCCGGTACCACGTTCTGTTCATTAAGACTGCGTGAACGGAAAACATAAATCAAGCGTACTTTCTTTCGTGCACTAGTGTCACTGTGATGTTCCGTACTTCGACGAAGGCTTTGAGCGGTATGGTCTGTAATAAAGTCATGCACAATGAGCACATTTTTTTCACCGTTGTTCTCTTAATACTTAAACGCACTTCGCGTTTATTTCTTGCTCGCTTCTTCGAGCCAATATCATCGTCAAAGCATATCCGCTGCTCGTAAAAATTAAAAAAAAATATACGCAAGCTAGCACGAATCACTCTTCCGGAGGACTGAAGTGAGTTTTATAATCGGCCGCAATTTCACGAGAGAACAGAGTTTCGGCCAGAGAACAGTAGTGGCGCACCGACGGGGGGGAATTCGGGGGTTGTAATCCCCCCGAGGCCGACTTCACCCCCCCCCCCCCTTTTGTTTAACCCCTTTTCTTTCCTTACGCATTTGAGTACTGCAACTAAGATGTAAGACGCGCAATCGTCTGCACACTCGCAAAAAGCGCATTTTTTTGACAATTCCCCGTTAAGAAATCGAAACTAGTGCTGTTTAGATGGTATTGGCAAACTGTCAACCTCCCTCCCCCCCCCCCCCCCCCCCCCCCCATGGCAGAGATCCTGGGTGCGGTACTGAGAGAACTGTAGATGTAGAGCCTTGGAGTTCAGTTGTGGGATGAACTTTGTCTTCCTCGCCGCTTCCCACACTAGTGCGTAACGAGAGACGTGTAATTATTTGCTTCTATTCAATTACACCTTTAGCAGTCTTGTAACTTATTGATTGCTTTTACTTTACTCGGTAATGCCCATCATAATTCAGTTACTTTTTTTTCAGTAACCACTTACATGTAACCACTTACTTTATTGGCGAGACAAGCTGTAACAGGCGACGCAGCGTCGAGTACTTTAATTTGGGGGTAACTATAATGTAGAACGCCCGCAGTTTTTCCATGTAGCAGCATCTTTGAAATCGCATTTTTCAGACAGGCAGACCTCGGGCGCTCAGTATTTCTTTCCTCCGCTGGATATAGGCCCGCTCCGCTAGATATTGGAGGACTATTCAAACGGTTGCTTCCAGAGCTCGATAGAGGTGTATATATATACACCGTGTATATATGTGTATACACATATACACCGCATATACACACATATACACATATGTGTGTATATGTGTATATGTGTTCCTGTGTATATGTCTACAAATCAAATAATAAATAACAACGATGAAGCGCTGCGCTTCATAGAGAACCCAGACGCGAGCATGGCGGCATTGAGTAACCATATTCTTTTGCGCAGGTTCTTCGTACGTTACAAGACCCCGCTTTCCCGTAGCGCAAACATAGAGCGCCAGAGCATACTTGCAGCGACTAACAACGACATTTTCAATGTCACTGCTAGTCACTGCTCGTGGTTTCACAAAAATAATAATTTAAAGAAAGAGGGAAGGTGACCGTGGTAACTTTGAAAAGTTATTGTTACTGAAGATACACAGCTCGGGAAGGGTTGCAGAAGGTGCACTAAAAGAGCCAGGTCAGCTCATCCTATTTAGTTATTTGAACGGTAATAATAGAAATAGTTTATGCCCCATATGTTAGCACAGGGCGAATGCAATGATTGTGCACTTTTATTTTCGACGACAGTTGTGAGCTCCTAGTCGGAATTTGGCAATACCTGTCGTATGCACTCCAACCCAATTTTATTCTTCTGTTAATTTCCTTCTTATGATCAGGGTCCCTTGTGAGTAATTGTCCTAGATAAATGTACTCATTTACAGACTCTAGAGGCTGACTGGCGATCCTGAATTCTTGTTCCATTGCCAGGCTATTGAGTGGTTACCAAGAGAAGGGAAGTGCAGTCGCGGACAGCAGAAAACTAGGTGGTGTGATGAAGTTAGGAAATCTGCAGGCGCAAGTTGGAATCCGCTAGCACAAGACAGGGGTAATTGGAGATCGCAGGGAGAGGCCTTTGTCCTGCCGTGAACATAAACATCGGATGATGATAATGATGATGATGATGATGATGAATAGAAATAGTATGGAAGTTAGGGTAAAGTTAAGCGATTAAATTTTAGTAATTGCTCACTTTCGTAGAGCCGTAATTGGTCAATGTATTCAATTACATATTGGAACATAGGAGCCGACTACGGGGGGGCTCCGGGGCTCGAGCCCCCTTCGGAGTTTTCCAGGGGGAGCAGAGCCCCTCCCCCCCCCCCCCCCGCCCCTAAAGTGTCATTACCGAAGTTCTGTTACCCACATAATTTGATGATTATTTTGTGTCGACTATACATTTTCACTTTTGTTGTGGCTAAAAGCTTACAGCATCATTGTTGGCGCGGACGTGCACGGCTTTTAATTTATACTTTCGCTTTATTTCGCCAAATCCTGACAATAGGAGTACAAGCGCATTACAATCACCAGCGGCAGCTACCTCATCCGTGTTTCCTCATTTTAACGTTTTTTTTTTTTATTTCCGACAAACACAATTTATTTAAATATATACACAGAACAAAGTTTATTATATTTTTAATGAGAAGGAGGAAGCCAACTAAATGGATAGTTAATGCCTAGAGAATGAATATGTTGATGTATGTTCACCTCACTTCAAATTACTTTGCGTGCTTTTTTGACCCTGTAAAAAACCTACAGACTTCAGTGACCCCTTCGGCAGAGTCTTCTATCAACGGCGAGTGAAAAGCACGTGAATGATTTGTGTCTCAATATTAATTTTCTTTCCAGTAGACAAATGCTAACGACTGGCGACAAAAGAAAAAGTTGTCGCAGTTTCACCCGAAAGGCGAAGCATCAATTGCGATAGCAACTTAGTAGAGAGCTATACGGAGTAATGATAGTAGTTTTATCCGCTGTTCAAACTTGGACATGCAGCAGCACCGGCAACACACAGCACTGTTGTCGACGCCGTCGGCGTTTTGCCCGCGTTCGCACAAAATGCGTGCGGCGTTGGTGACTGTTGCCGGAGCCTCTGATATAAATAGGCACTTGGTGCCGCAGCTAAACGTCGCCTCCCTTCCCTCCCCTCCACCCTCCCCCACGGCCTTTCGCGCGTCGAAAGAAGGCGCGTTTGCTCTACATATATGGTGATTGTAAAGAAGGAAAGAGACGCCTACTTCAGCAGCCCTTAAGGAGCACGGCGCAGAACGCGCGTTGGTTCTCCGCCGTGCGTTCACTCCCCGTGAAAGCGCGCGTCCCTCGCGCCCTTTCACTTGCACAAACAGCGTTCGGCGGCGCGCGGCGACGATTTCATCTCCATTGACGTCATACGGAACCTCACGGCGACGGCAACGGCGACGGCGACGCCCACGGCAGAAATCTGCTTTGGAGTGTTCATATAATTGCTATCGCAATAAAAGAAAAAAAGCTCTTATAATTATTTATAACATTTACGCATTAGGGATGGAAACATGGCCTCTTGCATGCAGATGTCAGAAATACGGGTGTTTCAGCAAACACTTTCAAAAGCTTTTTAAAGGGTGCGTATGGCAGATAGCACAATTATAGTTCATGAGCTGGTCTACTCGAAGAGGCGGACATTACTTGACGAAAAATTGAAATAAATATTCGACTAATCAACAAAAATTCACCAATTAGGTTTTTAACATAATAACTTATGGCTCATGTTGTAATTGACAAATTCTAGCCGTGGAGTTCGCAAGGCGGATGCACTAGGAACTGATTCTCAGTATGGCACCAGTTTCGAGATATTAATTCCCGAACATTGCGGAGACATGCATTGGCGTTCCAGTTACTTTTGTGCTAAACAGCCGTGGTTGCTTAGTGGCTATGGTGTTGAACTGCTAAGCATGAGGTCGCGGGATGAAATCACGCCCTCGGCGGCTGCATTTTGATGGGGGCGAAATGCTAGAACACCCGTATACTTATATTTAGGTGCACCTTAAGAACCCCAGGTGGTTTAAATTATTCCAGAGTCCTGCACTATACGGCGTGCCTCGTAATCAGATCGTGGTTTTGGCACGTGAAACCCCATAATTTATATATCTATTCATACTTTTGTGTTTCGATGCATAAAACGACGTTTTTTTTTTTAAGAAAGTGACTGGCACGCCAATGCATTTCGCCGCAAAGTTAGAGAATTAATATCTCAACACTGGTGTTAGCCTGAGAATTAGTTCCAAGTGGATCCGAACTCCACGGCTGGAATTTGTATATTGCAACATGGGTCATAAGGTAATTAGCTAAAAACTTAGTCGATTATGCATTTCAATTTTTATTGCGATAGCAATTATATGGACACTTCAACCGGATTTCTGCCGTCGCCGTCGCCGTGAGGTTCCGTATAGATTAAATCTTCGCGCACTTTTACTCTGCCAACAACCGCGCTCGTCGCTCGCCCGCACCGTCTCTTATCTCCACACGGCTCTGACCTTTCTATGAGCTGTGCACTCGCCGCTCAGTTTCCGTTGAAGCCATAGACCGCACGTACCTTCGCCCGCTGCGGCGTATGCGCTTGCTGCCAGCGTTTTGACAGTCGTTGTCTGCAGTCATTCGGTGTGATCTATTCATGTTTGTTTGTGCGCGCTCACACCACGCTTGTTCATTCAGTTAGTAATAGTCGGGCCACATTTTCCAACGCACGCTACACATGCAATGCTGCCCGGTTCGGCAGTGCAGGTGTGTCCCTTCGCACGCGCTGCCCACGGGAAGCGCTTCTCATCAACACCACCGTTTCACACGCGCCATCTCGTGGTCATCGAGTCTCTCTTCATGTCGGTCTACTTACGCCGCAGCACACCTGCTTACTTAATCAGCTTATGTTTACTACAATTCATATTGCTACCAAAGCCGCTCACCTTACTTCGTTTGACATTGCTGTGTTGCTATCGCATTCATTGCTTCGCCCTTACGGCGAAACTGTGACATTTTTTTTTTTTTTGTACAAGTGATGTCCGCCTCTTCCAGTACACGAGTTCATGAACTAGAATTGCGCTATCTGCCACAGGCAATCTTGAAACATTTTATTGCGATAGCAATTATATGAACACTTCAAGCGGATTTCTGCCGTCGGCGTTGCCGTCGCCGTCACCGTGAGGTTCCATGTAAAGTCCAAGGGTGATAAAATTGGCGCCGCGCGCCATATGTGCGAGT
The DNA here is from genome assembly GCF_013339745.2 of Dermacentor silvarum. Taxonomy (NCBI): domain Eukaryota; kingdom Metazoa; phylum Arthropoda; class Arachnida; order Ixodida; family Ixodidae; genus Dermacentor; species Dermacentor silvarum. The sequence continues at coordinate 77,763,544 of NC_051159.1, forward strand.
GAAGGCACGCGGGGTACGCGCGCTATTACGGAGAGCGAACGCACGGCGGAGAACAAAAGCGACTTCCGTCGCGCGAGAGGCCGGGGAGGTATAGGAGGGAGGGAGGGGGGGAGGTCAATGTTGTGCTGCGGCACCAAATGCGTATCGTGCGACAGGGCGCAAGGGGAACTGGCGACGCAATCTCCCATGCGAAAGGAACAATGCGAAAGGAACAATGCAGCAAGAAGGGAGGGAGCGGGGGGCAGGGGGGGGGGGGGGGGAGGCGGCTTCTACTTTGCCAACAAATCTGGTTTTGTACTTTGCACCGGTACGGACTGTCGGTGTTGTCGCGCGCACCCTGTATCTTTTAAGCGATCTCCACACGGCTCTCACCTTTGTATGCGCTGTGCATTCACCGCTCAGTTTCCGTTGAAGCGATAGACAGCACGAACCTTCGCTCGCTGGGGTGGCCGCGCTTCCCCACGCCAGCGTTTTGACAGTGGTTGTCTGCGGTCATCGAGTGTGATTTATTCATGTATGCTTGTGCGCACTGGCACCACTCTTGTTAATTCGAATGTGTCAAGTTTATGCAGCCGATAGAACTACTATCCCTACTCCTTATAGCTCTCTACTAATTTGCTATCGCAATTAATGCTTCGCCTTTCAGGCGAGAGAAAGAGAGAGAAAGATGTTTAAATAATAAAAAATAGAAAATTGTACATGTATGAAAAGGCAACCCCAGTGGTTTTTCCGGTGAGGTGCCTAGATTAGGTCAATGGTTTGGCTTCTTATAAGGTAGATGAGCAAGCTGTCATATATAGCTTTGCGGTGATGAGGGGTCCCTCTAGGAAAGATCAAGTCATTGACTATGACGACTGAGCTCTGCAGCCCAGCAAGATAGATTCTTCGCAGTGAGGATAGGCCAGGACATGTCCATAGCAAGTGGTGTGTTGTGGCTGGCGCACCCGTTTCGGACGAAACTGCGACATTTTTTGAAAGTGTTCGCGGAAACACCATTCAGTCGGTAGCCGAAATGATGCCAAGCCGGATTCACTCAAAATCAGAATAAATAAAAGTCTAGAAGTCATGCGCTGCAGCGTTATACACGGACTCAAAGTACTAAAAAAAAAGAGTGCAGTTTGGCCGGGAAGGCGAAGCAGTATTAGTGATAGCGAAGTAAAAGGCAATACTACGAAGGAAGATTCTTACCGTGTAAATCCGTGGAAGGATCGCACCCGTGTAAGGGCCACACCCCCAACTTAACAGCCAGCATTAAAAAAAAGAAAGGCATCCAACCGAGAAGCAATCGCGTTCCGTGCGCTGATTCTGATCCGGCTCAACAGCGAATTGTCGCGCGTAGTGTACGTTCGCGCGTCGCTACTGGATGTCGAGAGGAGGCGATCGCGGAGGTTTACGACGGATTTCATACTCGTAGTTGGAAAAATGAGCTCAAATGGTCCGGTCCTATGAAACGTCCGTCAAAATCGCGACAGAAAAGTGCGGCTCTTACACGATTCTATACGTTAGCTATAGTGGCCATATCAATTGTAGTAAACATTCACCTAAAATTAAAATGGGAAGCATAGTGTAATGCACGGACCAAGTAAACCTGTAAATACCTCACTGGATGACCTCGAGCACTCGCTTTCACAACGCAAGAATTATGAAGAACACCGGCAGCGGAGGCGAACCGCAACTCCGAAAATTAGATTCATCATCATTACCTGCCTATTTTTATGTCCACTACAGACGGCCTCTGTCAGTGATCTGGAATGACCTCTGCCCCTTAACTCTGCAGCACTAGGGGCGCGTAATGACAGCCCGGCAAGAAAGAAGCGCGCATGAAGTTAGCAGCCATCCCTGCTCGCCCTTCATCATTGCTCCCACCAATGATCGCCAACAATTAGTTATGGCACGCGGGCCGCATAAGCGTCAGCCACGCACAGTCATTCACAGCTACGGCAAGGCTAGAGGAGAAGACGCGTGCTCTCCTTCCCATTCGCGTGCTCCGCTTCCCATTCGCGTTTCATTACACGTATATGACCTACAACTGACCCGAATTTTGAGCGCGTGGGAAGATAATGCCCATCAAGCCGCTATTCTTTTCTGCTCACTGTTTCGTGCTTTTTCGCGCACCCATAGTATATATATACTGTGGGTCGCTCATATATAGGGCTTTTGGGTTTAATACGGAACATCACGGCGACAACAGCGACAATTTGTCTGGAGTATCGATATAAGTGCTTTCGCTATACAGCGAGAAATAGAAAATGGTTAGCAAAGGGTATATATATATATATATATATATATATATATATATATATATATATGGGTAGGTTTCGGAAAGCTGGTGGGCCCAGCCATCCCCTCCCCCTAGAAACATGAAAACTTTCCGCCTACGTCTTGAAATGAAGTATTTGTAATTGTACTCGGTTGCCTTTTCATGTATCGTGTACAAGTCTGCTGCTTCCATAGTGAGGCATACTTCAAACTAGGATACCATAGAGAGAGAAGATTATTCTTAAGGCTGTAGCGCCATTAACTCTTTCCCTACCATGGGGAATATAGGTGTTTTTTTGTGTTACGGCTGATGTTTTTTTTTTTTCGAAGAAACCACTGCACTCATTGTTTTATGTAATACATAAACAGAAAGCAAAATGAATGCACTTTTTACGTATAAACGTTTTATTAACGAAATTTATGACATAAAAAGATATAAGTTGTTAAAATCAAGGTTGTGCTATAAAATTGAACAAAGTTTGTAAAGACACGCTTGTATCTACTAAGGAAAAAAATTTTACAAAAATTATAAGATATACAAAATTTATTGTCGTCTATTAGACACTATCTCCGAGAAGATCAAAATTTTTCATTGAACAGGTAATTCGCAACAAAAATTTAAGTGCAAGCGCTACAGTAGGGCGTGTCGGGCTGCGGTCGCCTATGTTCCGGGCTGGTTTGCATCGTCGTTTCTTTCAGACTCAAAGTGCGACGAAAAGTCAGCGTCCGCTGACTCGCTGGTAATCGATGTATCGATAAGATTAGCCACAGAAGGAGCGGAATCGCGATATCTGCCATATCCCGAAGCGCGCGCGCCGTTTCCGTAGCCGGACATTTTGCGTTCTGCTTTGACGATTGCGAAACTTCGGAGCGCGTTTAAAGATTACCCCTTCGCGGGATGAAAGCGAACTGCTTAGAAAACAAAAATATTGTTTCTTCTCTTTCACGTCTGATGGCGAAGTTTGTCCGTGAGTGGCGCGGAAGTCTCAAGAGCGGCGTTTCAAACCATCGATAACGGGCGGTAATTTTTTCGTTCTCCTTTGACGATCGCACAATTTCGGAGTGCGTTTAAAAATCACCGCCTCACTTGAAAAAAGCAAACTGCTTAGGAAACTAAAATATAGTTTTCATCCTTCACGTACGATAGCACAGTATAGTCTGTGAGCGGCGCGGAAGGTCTCGAAAGCGGCGTCGCAAACCGTCGATAGAGGGCTAACCATGCCCAATGGGCGCGGTACGGAAAGAGTTAAAGCGCCCGCTCCCCTTCTGAGAAGGTCCCAAGATCCCCGAAGTTGTTTCTTTGAGAACGTTAAAGCTAGAACTTTCGTCGGATAAACGTACTACTCATTCTCAGTCGCAGTCAATTTCATCCGGAGGTGTCTGTCGGCGTCTTCCGTCGATGCCATACGCGGATGGTCGGTGGCCGTAAGGTGATTTATATACCTTTTAGTTAAACGCGTTTATTGTTCGGGCTCTACGGCACATACATAGAATAAATTTAAAAAGATGAATTGTCCTTAAAAGGTTCAAAAACATTTACTCGGCCCTGTATCCTCAAAAAACGAAGAGAAGAGAAATGTCGCATATCGGCGCTTTCGCCAGGCACATTGAATGTAACCAGTCTCATACTAGGCATTTTGAAGTGATGAAATAGTAAACATATTAAAGGTATAAGCATTGTTCTCAACCATCTCTCTCTTTTTTAATTGTTGAGTCCTTTGTGCACCCTCACTGCATGTGGCCGGAAACCCTCGAAGGTAGCAGCTTATATATAAAAGCTTGCATACTTGTAAACATTACAGAAAAATAAAAATGATTAAAATTGCAATCATTATATTCAAAAATGCAATTGATTACAGTGACCAATTACAGCCCCAGGAAAATAATGGGAGCAATTACTAAAAGGCAATTGGTCGCTTTTACGTTACGGTTATTTTACGCTATCTTTCTCCCAACTTTTGTTCACATTGATCAAAATCAGCAAATAAAACGACCTGGTCTGGCTGAATATTTCAGAGAACCCTTGTCAGCCCTTCGCACGTTGTGTTTTTCCACTAACAATAACTTTTCAAAGTTATCGTCGGTCATCTTCCATCGTTTGTTTTTTTTTCCCTACTTTTTTGTGAAGACATGAGCATAGACTAACAGAGACAATGAAAACCGCCAGATGGGATGGTGTCGTAACGTACGAACACCTTGCGCAAAATAATATGATTACTCACTGCCGCGAAACTTGCGTCTGGGTCCTCTATGAAGTGTTGTGCTTCGCTATTGTTGCGGGGGCTACGAGAAAACGTTCCGTGTAGGGTCAATGGAAATTTTTTTTAAAAAGTCGTCCGCAGATGATTTCCTGGCGTCAGCCATCGCTATCGAGCCATAGCAGCAGCGGTTCGAATATGAATTCATGAATGAATTCTCGGGTTTACGTGCCAGAACCACAATGGGATTATGATGCACGCCGTATTGAGGGACTCCGGATTAATTTTGACCACCAGGGGGATCTTAACCATGCCCTCAACGAACGGGACACGGGCAATTTTGCATTTCGCCCTCTTCGAAATGCGGCCGCCGTGGCCCTGTGCTTAGCAGCGTAAAACTATAGCCGCTAAGCCACCGCGGTGGGTCGTAAATGCGACACCAAGCCACAATCGGCAAAGTACCGTTGTTTCGGGTCGGGATTGTCCAGGTGGAGGTCGAAGTCGAAGGCAGGGGTCCAGTCGATGCAGACGTGTGTACTGCAAACTAGGTGTGTTTAGAAGAACTTTCTGTGGGCCTAGTTGGTGCATACTTGATAAACTTTTTAGAGCGCAAACAACAGACAAGGCACAAAAGGGCCTGCCCTGTGTTTCACCTCCCTTTTTGTGCCTTGTCTGTTGTTTGCGCTCTAAAAAGTTTAGGTGTGTTTCACAACGATTGTGCGGCATCGTTTGCAAGCATTCGAAGTTTCGCTGCTGCAACTGTTCTTGACAGTGGGATTGGTTACTGCGCGCCGTCTTCATGATCAGATCGAGCAGCTTTATCGGCATATTCGTTGCCCATTACGCCTCAGTGGCTAGGGAGCCACTGAAAGGTTACGTCGTGTCCTTGCTCGACGAGGCGATGAAGGAACTCTCGGATTTCGAGGAATAGCTGTTCGTAGGGTCCACAGTGTAAGGCGGAAAGCAAGCAATGTAGCGCTGCCTTGGAGTCACTGAAAACACTCCATTTCTTAGGTGGTTCGTCACGAACTATGCGAAGTGCGCTACGAAGAGCAGTAAGCTCCGCGGCTGTCGATGTCGTCTGGTGTGATGTCTTGAACTTCAAGGTGGAGACTTTCGCAGGAAAAAACACTGATCCTGCAGAACCGTCTATGGTGGTTGAACCATCAGTGTATATATGGGTATGATCAGTGTATTTTTCGTGCAGCAAGATAAGCGAAAGTTACGCCAAATTCAAATGCTCAAAACTACTACGCCTCTTGCAGCTTGTCGCGTCAATGAACTAACTGGTTACATATAATTGTTCACTGAAAAAGTAATTCAATTACAGCGAGCATTACCGAGTAAAGAAAGTAATTAACAAATTACAAAACTACGAACAAATGCATTAAGTGACGATTATGCGAGTAATGAATGACATGTAATTGGTTAAGTACAAGTGATCTGTTTAAAGGATCAACTGCTCTTCTTGCCAAACCAGACCACATTACAACCGACACATTTAAATTAGAAGTCAAAGCGAGCACTGTAGGATGTCTGTCGACCCGCGATTATGTTGCTGTAAGTAGGAAGTCAGACATGGTAACTTCGAAATTTAACTTGCATTTTTTGGGCTTATAGGCTGTCATTTTTCCAAGCTAAAGCAATGACATCACACCGACTGCACGTACTTATTTTTCACGTACGGCCATAATATTGTCACCCAGCTAGTACAGCTAGAATGGTTGACCAGCAACAGATAGGCAAAAAACACGTCAGCCTTTAATAATGGCTGGACCTCGGAGAGCGCGCGCGCAACCACGAACTTCGTCGTTCTCGCCTCAAGGGGCCAGTGTCACCACGCGCCAACTTATTTCGCGTCATTGCTCCCCTTTCTAAAGCGACCGACCCGGTCGCTTCAAGGGCATGGGGCGAGCAATATGGGCAAGGGTAGCAACATGAAAAAAAAATAGACATACAGGAATGTACACAATGCTGAAGCGGTTTGTGAGAGTTGCTTATCCCTCGCGTGCGTAGTACGGCTTCATCCGTACTACGTGGACGACTTCAGCACGGGGACGGCGTCGGTTTGAACTAGGGTCAGAGCTTTGAGGCACCACCTCATAGTTCACATCACTGAGCCGGCGTACGACTTCGTAGGGGCCGAAATAGCGGCGCAACAATTTCTCCGAGAGCCCACGGTGTCGGATAGGTGTCCACACCCACACGCGGTCGCCTGGTGAGTACTGGACGTTCCGTCGGGTCCGGTTGCAACGGCAGGCGTCGGTATTCTGCTGGGTGCGGATGCGATTCCGAGCAAGCTGGCGAGCTTCCTCTGCTTTTTCGACGAACTCTTCAGTGGTGTCATTCCTTGTGGTTCCGTGGTCTACCGGGAGCATGGCGTCTAAGGGGGTTGTAACTCGACGTCCGTAAACGAGCTCGAATGGTGTAAACTCGGTGGTCTCTTGCACAGCGGTATTGTAAGCAAACGTCACGTATGGCAAAATTTCATCCCATGTCTTGTGTTCCACATCAATGTACATGGATAGCATGTCGGCCAATGTTCTGTTCAGGCGCTCTGTTAAGCCGTTAGTCTGGGGATGATAGACTGTGGTCCTTCGGTGGTCAGTATGCGTCAGCGTGACGACTTGTTGCAACAACTCCGCTGTAAACGCTGCACCGCGATCAGTAATGAGCACAGCGGGTGCACCGTGACGAAGCACGATGTTGTGGACGAAGAAGCTGGCGACTTCAGCAGCAGTTCCCCGCGGCACAGCTTTTGTCTCCGCATAGCGAGTTAAATAATCGGTTGCCACGATTATCCACTTGTTTTGCAAGGAAGACGTGGGGAACGGACCAAGAAGGTCCATTCCCACTTGTTGGAACGGCGCCGGAGGCGGATCCAAAGGCTGAAGGAGGCCGGCAGGCTTGACGGGTGGCACTTTACGCCTCTGACAGTCACGGCACGTTCGCACATAGCGCTGAACCGACGAAAATAGGTGTGGCCAATAGTATTTCTGCCGTATGCGCGCTAATGTCCTCGCGAAGCCTAAGTGGCCGGCACAGGGATCGTCATGACACGCCTGTAAAACTTCCTGGCGCAGCGCCGTCGGAACGACGAGAAGAAACGTTTCTTGGCTGTTCTCGAAATTTTTCTTGTACAGGACATTGTTCCGCAGGCAGTACGATGTCAATCCTCGTGAAAGTGGGCGTGGGACAACAACGTCGGCTCCCTCGAGATGTCGGATGACTGGAAGCAGTTCAGAGTCTGCACGTTGGTAGTCAGCCATGCGCACCACGTCGACGACACCAAGAAACGGCATATCTAGCTCCAAGTCGGAGGGTGTCAAGGGAATAGGAGAACGTGACAAGCAGTCAGCGTCGCTATGCTTACGGCCCGATCTGTAGACAACAGTCATGTCGTATTCCTGGAGGCGGAGGCTCCAACGAGCGAGGCGACCAGACGGGTCTCGTAGATTGGCAAGCCAACAGAGCGAATGGTGGTCACTGATCGCTCGAAATGGCCGGCCGTATAAGTAAGGTCGGAACTTGCTGATGGCCCACACGACTGCTAAACATTCTTTTTCGGTGGTTGAATAATTAGCTTCTGCTTTTGTGAGACTACGGCTCGCGTACGCAATTACACGTTCTGCTCCGTCTTGCCATTGAACCAGAGTAGCCCCGAGTCCTACGTTGCTTGCGTCTGTGTGAATTTCAGTTGCCGCGGTGTCATCAAAATGCGCCAGCACTGGAGCGGATTGAAGGCGTTTGCGCAATTCGGTGAAGGCCTGCTCTTGGTCTTCCGTCCAGGCAAAGGGCACATCTTGTCGCGTCAGTCTCGTGAGAGGTTCAGCAATCCTCGAGAAGCCTTCAACGAAACGGCGCAAGTAAGCGCAGAGGCCCAGGAACCGCTGAACAGCCTTCTTGTCTTTAGGGTGAGGAAACTCGGCAACGGCAGCTAGCTTTTCTGGGTCTGGTCGTACTCCTTGGGAGCTGACCACGTGGCCTAAAAACTTGAGTTCCCGGAAGCCAAAGTAACATTTTTCAGGCTTGATGGTGAGGTTTGCCTTGCGTATTGCGGTAAGGACACTTCGTAGTCGGGTGAGATGTTCATCGAACGTGCTGGAAAACACAACAACGTCGTCTAGGTACACTAGACACGTCTGCCACTTTAGTCCGACGAGTACAGTGTCCATCATTCGTTGAAACGTAGCAGGAGCGGAACGGAGACCGAAAGGCAGGACTTTAAATTCGTATAGCCCGTCGGGAGTCACGAAGGCGGTTTTTTCACGGTCACGCTCGTCCACTTCGATTTGCCAGTACCCTGACTTTAGGTCTAACGAAGTAAAGAACTCAGCATGACGCAGACGGTCCAAAGCGTCATCGATCCGTGGCAGGGGGTAAACGTCGCGTTTGGTGACTCGGTTAAGCCGTCTGTAGTCAACGCAGAAGCGGAGCGTGTTGTCTTTCTTTTTTACGAGTACGACAGGCGACGCCCACGGACTTGTCGACGGCTGGATGACGTCATCATTGAGCATTTCTTCAACTTGACGCTTAATCGCCTCCCGCTCCATAGGTGACACGCGGTACGGGTGCTGACGAACAGGCCGCGCCGACTCCTCTGTAACTATCCGGTGTTGCGTAATGGAGGTGCGCTGGACTTTAGATTCTGTGGAAAAACAGCCAGAGAATTCTGTCACTAGGTCCAGTAGCTGATCCTTCTGTGCATCTGCTAAGTCAGCATTGATGTGGACGCGGGTACTCAGGTTGGCGTGAGTTGTTGCATCCGGTGAAGTCACCTGTAACGTGCCCACATCGGAGAAGTCAGCAATGTCGTTCAGAAAGGCCACAGCTGTACCTTGTGGGACGTGCTGATACTCATGGCTGAAGTTTGTCAACAAAACTTGCGAGCACTTATTCTGTATTCGAACAAGGCCCCGGGCGATGCAGATGTGTCTTTCGAGCAACAGCGGGATATTTGCCTCGGCAATACCCTCATAGTCGTCGAATGCGTCGCAGGTTACGAGGGTCAATACGCTACTCCTTGGCGGCACCGTGATGTTCTCGTCGACAATCCTCAAGGCGTTGACATACGTGTCGTCAGTGCTGCTCCCTGCTAAGGCCTGCGCCGTTGAAAACGTTACCAGCGACTTTTGTAAGTTTATGACGGCTCCATTAGCCTGCAGAAAGTCCATTCCCAGAATTAGGTCCCTCGAACAGCTTGGGAGGATAACGAAATCTCCGAGGTACATAAATCCACGAATGCTCACTCGCGCTGTGCATCTTCCTACCGGGGTTAGCAGATGGCCTCCTGCAGTGCGAATCTGCGACCCAGTCCACTCGGTAGAAACTTTCTTCAGCTTGCAGGCAAGGTCCAGGCTCATAACTGAGGTGTCCGCTCCAGTGTCGATTAACGCTGTTATTTCTTCGTCGTCTACGGTGACGGGAATGTTCGACGTTATTACCTCTCGCACGGTGTTTGACTGCGTCTGTACGTCTGCGTCGTTCTGTTTTCGTCGTTGTCGTCGTAGTGGAGGATCTTGCGCACAGTCGTCGTCAGCGGCCTCACCTCCGGAGGTCGCTGAACTCAGTTTTCCCGAGCAGCCGGGCTAGGCGAGCGGCGTCTGAGAGCGCCGCGAGAGAAGGCTTGGCTTGGTGATGGTGACCTGTAACGAGCAGGAGACGACGAACGGGGCTCGTGCCATCGTTGATCACCATTGCGACGATTCGCGACGAAACTCTCTATTTCCGGCGGCCGCTCACCAGGTCGTGGACGAGGTGCGTTTGGGGCGAATCCTCGGAGCCCCACATGACGATACGGACACATTCTGTAGATGTGCCCGGCTTCGCCACAATGGTAACAAAGGGGCTTGTAGTCAGCGGTGCGCCAGACGTCGCTCTTCCTAATTCTTGCTTCGGCCATGTGCGGTGTGCTGCGAGGCCTGAAGCTAACGTCCAATTGCTGAGCGGGGTGCACCATGCTATACGCACTTGAGGGTGGTGGACGGCGTACTGCTTCTGCGTAACTCAGTTCAGGGCGCGTTCTCTGCTGTGGTGCCTCGTACTGTTCAGGCACATGGACGGCCTGTCGGACCTCGGCGCGCACCATTTCCGCAATGGAAAGTTGTCCCACAGAGGCAGCGGTCGTCTGCATCTTCTGCAGTTCCTCCTTGATGACAGCCCTGATGAGTTCTCGCAAGGCGCCGACGTCGTTGCCTAGGGTAACGGCAGACAGCTCCCTTGAAATCACGGCGTCGCGGTTGTATTGCCTGGCCCGCTGTTGAAGGGCCTTTTCCATGGTGGTGGCTTCGTCGTGGAACTCTGCCACTGTCGTCGGCGGATTTCGAATGAGGCCAGCAAAGATGTCCTCTTTTACGCCGCGCATTAGGTGGCGCACCTTCTTTGCTTCAGTCATAGAGGGGTCCGCACGTCTGAAGAGGCGATTCATGTCTTCGACGTACGCCGTCACTCGCTCATTCGGGCCTTGAATTCTCGACTCCATTGCTAACTCCGCCCTCTCCTTCCTGTCCGCCCTGGCGAAGGCATTGAGGAACTGCCGACGAAATTCTTCCCATAACGTCAGTGTCGCCTCGTGGTTCTCAAACCATATTTTAGCGGAATCTTCAAGAGCGAAGTACACGTAGCGAAGCTTACGCTCGTGTGTCCAGTCGTTGACGTTGGCGACCCGGTCAAAATGGTCAAGCCAGTCGTCGGCGTCCTCTGAAGCACTCCCGTGGAAATGATTCGGCGCCCGGATCTGATTGACGACCACGTGCGATGCTGCAGTAGCGGCAGGAGGTGGTTGGTTCGTCATTCTACTCCGTTCGGGTAGCAAACCGTGCTGTGGCTGGAGTCCTTGGAGACGTCGGCTGGTACGTACGTGCACAGGGGTAAGCTCGGCCGAACTACTCGCCGGGCTTAGGTCTGGGGTGCGCTCCGGAGATCTTAACATTGACCGTACCCAGCACCTCCACCAGAAATGTCACCCAGCTAGTACAGCTAGAATGGTTGACCAGCAACAGATAGGCAAAAAACACGTCAGCCTTTAATAATGGCTGGACCTCGGAGAGCGCGCGCGCAACCACGAACTTCGTCGTTCTCGCCTCAAGGGGCCAGTGTCACCACGCGCCAACTTATTTCGCGTCAATATGTTCCTACATCGTGCATCATCGTACGTGCCGGGGAATGTAATTAAGAAAATTTCTGCTCTCAAGTCAGTTCGATTAAAAAACAAGAGCCAGTAATCATGAGTCCGAAAAACAGAGAATGAAACAAGACGAGCGCTTCGTGCCTCGTTTTTTTCCAGTGTTGTGTCTCAGCACGAAGGTTTACAAACGAGCTTGCCCTGTATTCCTTCATATTGCAGTTCGCATCAGCTCCGTTGGTGTGTAGTTAAGTTGAGCTAAAGCATCAAGAGGGAGGTCAGCTAGTTCAATATTACATAGCACGTTATTTAAATTTACGTTAATGACAACCATCGGAAGAAGTTTCATCAGTTTTCCTCATTATAAAAAAAAACTGTGGCTCCAGTCTACGCTGTGAAGGTGGCTGGACAGCGAAGCTGTAAACGACACCCACAACGATTACCCATTGTGATGTCACTTGAATTCACACAATAGCGCTTCAATTCGCACTTCAGACCCCGAAGTCGCCGAGCAAGCCGCCATCACCGTCGCCCTGCTAGACGGTCGTGGGTCTGAGATATACAGCTATTCCAAAACGGCAGTTAGGGCTTTTCAGAAGGGTCGCATCGCCGAGTAAGCTGCTCGTATTCATAGCGTCTCCAATCCGGATGCTCTCACGCATCATTCGATTCACTGGTTTCCCGCTCACGTAGGGTCGGTCGAGGGTGCTCCCCCGTACCTCAATGAGTCTGCTCACGAGGCTGCACGCGACCTCACCGACCGCACTTCCTCTGTAAGGAGAGCCGACACCCCTCCCCCCTACGGCCGCTGGGATGCTCCCGCTACTCACAACGAGGTTACAAAATTCTTCTACATGTCTAGAAGGGTCTTTCCACCCCATCACCACAAATTGAATAGGGCGCAAGCTGTTTCGCTTAGACTTTTACAGACCGGCACATATCCGTGTCTGGCCGTTCTGCACGAAGTTTACCCAGACGTATATCGCGACGACGCCTGCCCGTCCTGCGGGCAGACCTCCATTCTAGCACACATGCTCTGGGAGTGCGGGTCGAGATACCCCAAGTCCGGCATGCCCGCGACCGGGCCGGTGGGCTACACCTGCCGGTCCCAACGTGGAACTAGCCGGGTGCGCGTCGAGTTCGCGTCCTCGCCGGACCTCTAATAAAGGTTATTTCACTCACTCACTCACTCACCCACTCACTCACTCACACACGTGGCTCAGAAAGAGTAAAACCAGAGACAAGTGAAATGTACTTAACCATACTGTTTATTACTTCACGACGACATTATATTCACGCTGTTCTTCTGGCGTTCTTACTTTCCGTGGTCTACCCATGGTAGCCTGGAATGAACTGAATGAGTTGTTAGACCATAGTAATGTCACTACGTGGTTTCTATGCTGTTGGGTACTTTTCCACTCGGAGTAGCTTACGCAACCATAATCTTTACCGGGAAACACACGCGTGAGAAGGAACGTCTTTCGCATTATTCCCAGACGTCATTAGCATACATTATACTGTTTGCACTTCACACGAGGGTTTTGAACGACGCCAACCCCTTTCGAAGCAGCTGCAAACCTAATCTTTACCGGAACGCGTCGGAGGGTGTTCCCATTGTGCAAATGCGCCTTGTCATCCATCATGTGGTTTTGTGGTTTTTCTTTTGAAAACGAGTGCTGAGCTGTATGCTGTATGCCTGATTTCAAAGGAGATATGCTGTTTCTATTAAATGTTTATAGCCTGCCGTTTTTATTGCGATAGCAATTATATGGACACTCAAAAGCAGATTTCTGCCATCGGCGTCGCCGTCGCCGTTGCCGTCGCCGTTGCCGTCGCCGTCGCCGTCGCCGTGAGGTTCCGTATGACGTCATTTGGAGATGAAATCGTCGCCAACCTTTCCCTTTCCCTCAAGAACCACTTACCACTATCGCCGCGCGCCGAACGCTGTATGTGCGAGTGAAAGGGCGCGAGGGGCGCGTCTTTCACAGGGAGTGAACGCACGGCGGAGAACAAACGCGCGTTCTGCGCCGTGCTCGCTTAAGGGCTGCTGAAGTAGGCGTCTCTTTTCTCCTTTACAATCACCATATATGTAGAGCAAACGTGCCTTCTTCAGACGCTCGAGAGGCCGTGGGGGAGGGGGAGGGAAGGGAGGCGACGTTTAGCTGCGGCACCAAGTGCCTATTTATATCAGAGGCTCCGGCAACAGTCACCAACGCCGCACGCATTTTGAGCTAACGCGGGCAAAACGCCGATGGCGTCGACAACAGTTCTGCGTGCTGCCGATGCTGCTGCATGTCCAAGTTTATACCGCTGATAAAGCTAATATCATTACTCCGTATAGCTCTCTACAAGTTTGCTATCGCAATTGATGCTTCGCCTTTCAGGTGAAACTGCGACAACTTTTTTGCTTACGCCAACGACACAAAGATTTCCTTGGCTGGTAGAGGTATACAGCTTCGCTGTAAAAATCAAACCCCCTCAGACAGGCACAAAACAATATCCGTGTGTAGCATCGCCACCAGTGAATTGATAGAATTATTAAGAACGACAGAGTCGCAAGAGAGAGAACGTGCGGACAATAGCAACGTCAGCCACGGTTATAGATGACGGAGTAACTAAGCATTCCTGCCCTTCTGGGCGTGTGCACTGTAAGGCTTGGAACGTGCTTCCTTATAAAGCTTGGCAAACGCCATGTGACAAAACCTGTGTAACTTTGTAACATTTGACTTGTGCAACAATGATAGATGTCTGAAAATCAAAAAGTAGAAATAATAAAATGTGCGTATGTGTGTGCTTGCATAATGACATGATACTGTAGAGCAAAAAAGCTCGAAAATAAAGATTCACAGCGACAGACAGCATACCAGCAACGCGCAGAACTGTTGTCGACGCTGTCGGCGTTTTGCCCGCGTTCGCACCGAACGCGCGCGGCGTTAGTGACTGTTGGCGGTGCCTCTGGGGGCGGCGCGTAGGTTTTCGATGAGATCAGTAGTAGTAGTAGTAGTAGTAGAGGTTGAGGAAAAGAGAACAGATGCATGTTTATGCAGCCCATATAGGGAGCACGGCTCAGCATCTGAGGGGCGGAGAAAGGGGGATAGAAAGTAGTAAAGGTGGAAGAAGGGCAGGGAGAGGGTAGTCGTCATCGTCTCGGGCTGTGTGCCCTTACAGTCGGTCAGCCAGCATCGAATCGGCAAGGTAGCAGAGTACGACCTTGAATACCCTGCTGGGGCAGCGGACTGGGAACAGCAGGTCCGTGCTGGAGGCTGAAGGCAGGCCCATGCGGCGTAGTTGAGCCACCATGGTGGCTCGGTGTTGGTTGAGTGCGGGGCAGAAACATAGGAGGTGCTCCAGTATTTCATCTGCCCCGCACTGTGTGCAGGCTGGTGAGTCAGTTCTACCCAGGCGGAAGCTCCGGGAGGCTGTCCAGCAGCAGCCAATCCGTATAGCGTAGCAGGAGGGATCCCTCCCTCCTTGTCAGTCCCCGGTCCGGCAGCCGTGTCGGGGGACTCCGCCTCGCCACGCGTGCGTCGGGGTGACAGCTCAGCAGCAGTCACTGCAAGGTGCTCCTGGAGTAGTCTGAGGCAATGACTGCCGGGCTGATCGCCATGTCCATGCCGTGTGCCTCCTTTGCCAAGGCATCCGCCTCTTCAATGCCCGGGATTCCCACGGGTGCAGGGATCCAGTGCAACGAGACATCGGTGCCACTGGCGCGGAGGGCGTGAAGCTTGGTTACCAAGAGGGCTGCACTAAGGCCAGCCCTCTCTGGGAGACACATGGCCTGGAGAAATCAGAAGGGGACACTCGTCGAGCAGCGTAGGAAGTCGCTACCACCTTCTCGCCTCGCAACGTTTTTATATAAATACGCATTTGGTGTCGCAGCTCAACGTCGCCTCCCCTCCCTCCCTCCCGTCCCCCCCATGGCCTTTCGCGCAACGGAAGAAGTCGCGTTTGCGCTCTGCCGTGCGTTCGATCCCCGTGAAAGCGCGCATCCGTCGCGCGCTTTCATTCGCACATACAGCATTCGGCGCGCGGCGACGATTTCATCGCCGTTGGACTCTATAGACGAGGCAACCTAAAGTTTGCCCGCGCGGCACCAGTGCCGAATGCTCCTTTCTCGATCGACGTCTCAACCTCCTGCGATTGCCACAACAGTCTCGAAAACATGAAGTTCTACAGATTTTCGACAAACGAGAAGCACTGCACGAGTCAAGTAAGAATTCGCGAATGGCCGTCGCGTAGCAATATGCCTCGTACAGCGTCGTCGCCGCGTTAGCTTGGTAAGCGCCTCCCCCGCTGGCTTTGCGGTAAATGCATAGTTGTTTCGCCGCTACGTTGCAGCTCGATTCGGCTGTCGATGGGTGCGCAAGAACACCCTTTTTATTGCGATAGCTTTCATCGGCGTCACCGTCGCCATCACCGTGAGGTTCCGTGTAGCAGGGTGATAAAATCGTCGCCGCGCGCCATAGCGAAAAGCATATCGGCGCGCGGCGACGATTTGGGAGGGAGGGAGGCGGGGCATCGCCGCAATTAAGGGGAACTTGACTCTATCTCCCACGCGAAAGCAACAAAGCGGTAAGGCAGCGCGGGGAGGGAGGGTGGGGGGCGCAGCTTCGAAGGAAGAAACGCTTGCGCCGTGCGGTCGATGCCCGTCGCATCGTCGCGCCTTCATTACATCAGATTTCGGCGCGCGGCGACGTTTCATCGACGGGGACTCATAGACGAGGCAACCTAAAGTTTGCCCGCGCGGCACCAGTGCCGAATGCTCCCCTAGCGGACGGATAGAAGTGTCGAAGGTCGTCGCTGTGCCAGCGCGCGCGCCCGTGTCCTGTATGGCGCGAGGGCTCGTGGTTTTGTCACGTAATACTGCCGAATTTAGATTGATTGTACTGTGTAGTCACTCGCGATCGGCAAGGACGAGCTCAAAAGTTATTTCCCTTTTCCAAACGCTGCAACTTAAATTACTAGTTGTGCAGGTAATGAAAGGGGCCGCGCGCTATACTTGCCTTTTGTGTGGTAGCAATCCGTATTTAATGCAAGCCGCGGTCGTCGCATGCGTCGGTAAGCGGCAGATCGGAAAGCAGCCGCTCGAGACGTGCGTGTTATGTTTGTTGCTTGGCCATGCTTTCTAGGTCCACAATATCCAAACATGCTTCAAGATAACTGCCACCTTCCACGTACTTCCTACTTCACTCTTCCTGCCAAGAATCTTCGTTTCGTATAGTAGCCGGCCTTTGGTACGAGCTTACTTTAGCTGCGGCGGAGGCATTCGCCCGACGATATACTATAGATTTGCTTTGATGAGGCATGTATCGCTAATGCTTGCGCTCGTGCTGCTGGTCCCAAGGTAATTCTCGTTCATATAGTGACATGCTTATTGGTGCCTAATGCATGTGTTCTTTCCGTGCTCACAGTGCTAATGACACTCCCTGGGAGCCAAAATGAGAGAAGCCGTGCGTTCACGCCCAGCTGCCAACGAAACCAACGGCAATCATCACCGTCTCTGCACATCTCTGCAAGCATGCCTGTCCGCTTTCTGACTGCATCATAAAGAAATAAAAGTGACTAAACTACTGAACTCGGTATATATACTTCAAACTCGACGTCGTATACGATCTTGTCGGACACCTGCGACACGCACTTGGCTTTCACTGTCACATCCCTGTCAACAATTTGTTCAACTTCATACGTGCTGGAAGCAGACGCTCCCCTTTCTTGAGGTTGCCGCCATGAAAAAAGCTGTCGGCGTCGGCAACCTTCTTGAAACCGCATTGCAGTCTTTGCATCGCTGTTCCGCAAGCAGACGATCTGCCGCCGTCGGAAATGGAGCCCCGTAAGCACGAGCAGCGAAGGAAAGCGCGGGCGAAACAATGCAAACAAAGCGGACACTGCGCCACGGCGCGACGGCGCTGCTTGACATTTCCACATTGGGCGTGTCAGGAGGCGCAGTAGCGCCGTCTGGCGAGCGTTTTCTCGTCTATACGGAACCTCATGGCGACGGCTACGTCGACGGCAGAAATCCGCTTGGAGTGTCCATATAATTGCTATCGCAATAATACACCTCCCTGCGGACAGAGATTATTGCCTGATATTGCAACGACATGGTGTGCCTGACAGCTTGCTACGTATATGTGTCTTTAGCTGAAACCTGACGAGTCTGTGGTTTAGTATTTAGAGAGAGGTTAGTTTACCTTTCTACAGTTACGTCTGTTACAGAGTTCTGAATTGATTACGATCAGCAAGGCCTCTGGTTAGATCTCAGTAGCAACTCGCTTCCCTACTTCACATCGTCGATATCCACCTGGGAGTCCAACCCACTACCCTGGTGCTTAGCCGCGCCTTACCATAGCCTCTGAAACACCATGGTGTACCAGCGCTGTGATGGTAAGTTTGGTCTAATGCTTCGTTTCGATGCACCCTTGCGAGAGGACTGTAACTCCACCCTTCCGTAAGCTTTAACTGCAATGAAAATATAAACGTGTGAGCAGGGTTTTAAACAATGAATATAGCAACGCTGAAACAATGAAACAATAAAAAATGGCTATAATACTGAAAGAAACATGGTGGACAGTAGTGCAAATTCAAAATTGGTTAATTTTATTGTCGCCTTTCTCTTGTGCCACGATGAAAGGGTACAAAAGAAGACGGGGCCTAAATTTGTTAAATCTACTAACTTCTGACGATGACTATGCTGCTTCCTACAAAGGAGATTTCTGGAAAGAAACAAATGAATATGGATTAGAACATTGTTCTCCTAATGCACATAATACCATGTAATTCAAATGATCAGTTATAAGCTAATTTTGGCCATTTCTTACATGCGCAGCATGCTGTAGCCACTGGTCCAAATTGAAGTTTGGAATGTAGCCTTTCAAATAGTTCGTAACTCCATATTAAAGACAGAAAGAAAACTGGAATTGGCACAGCCAAGATGGACTCATAGCATAGCAAATTCAGCCGGTGATTTTTTTTTTTTTTTTTTTTTTTTGCATTGAGCTGGATTTTTGCTCTTTTAATTTAACCTTAGGCTGTCTCAAGCAACATATTTCAATGTGAATGAAGTACTTACACTTCTTCCTGCGGAGGAGAGCGGTGTAGTCGTAGGCGCTGCCGAGGACCATAGCCGTAGTTCAGGCCGTAGCCGAGGAGACCGTGACCGAAACCGTAGTGGCCAGCGCCGTAGCCGAGGGAGCCAACACCGTAGCCGTAGACTGGGGCGGCGTGGTAGGAAGCGAAGGCTGGGGTGGCAACAGCGGTGGCGACTGGGGCAGCGTGGTGGACGGTGGTGGTGGCCACAGCTGGAGCAGCGTGGGCAATGGTGGCGACGGCTGGAGCAGCGGCGTAGGTGGCGACTGGAGCGGCGTGAGCGACAGTGGTCACAGCTGGGGCGGCAGCGTAGGTGGCGACTGGAGCGGCGTGGGAAACAGTGGTCACAGCTGGGGCAGCAGCGTAGGTGGCGACTGGAGCGGCGTGGGAAACAGTGGTCACAGCTGGAGCAGCAGCGTAGGTGGCGACTGGAGCGGCGTGGGAAACAGTGGTCACAGCTGGGGCAGCAGCGTAGGTGGCGACTGGAGCGGCGTGGGAAACAGTGGTCACAGCTGGGGCAGCAGCGTAGGTGGCGACTGGAGCGGCAGCGTAGGTGGCGTAGCTGGCGACTGGAGCGGCGTGGGAAACAGTGGTCACAGCTGGAGCAGCAGCGTAGGTGGCGACTGGAGCGGCGTGGGAAACAGTGGTCACAGCTGGGGCAGCAGCATAAGTGGCGACTGGGGCGGCAGCGTAGGTGGCGACTGGAGCGGCGTGGGCAACAGTGGTGGCCACGGCTGGGGCAGCGGCGTAGGTGGCGACGGCTGGGGCAGCGTGAACAGCGGTCACGGCTGGAGCAGCGTGGTAGGTGGACACAGTGCGGGTAACAGCTGGGGCGGCGACGGCGTAGCTGGCAGCTGGGGCGTAGCTGTAGCCGAGGCCAAGACCAGAGTAGCCGATGCCGTGAGCAAGGCCGTAGTGGGAAAGGCCGAGGCCGTAGCCGCCGGTGTAGCCGGCGAAGGCGCTGGTGGCCAGAGCCAGGACAATGCAGGCACGGATCTGGGCAATGAATACAAAGTGGTGGTCTAAACATCACACTCGTATATAACAACAAAGCACAAGGTTCTGCCTAAATGTGGACAGCTTTTCCTGAAGATTTGATAGTAGAGATCTGAGGTTCCATTTGTTCCTATATTTGTGCTAGAGTTAATGAATGAGGAAATTATTGGAGCCCACATATTTCGGCTACCATAACACGTTATAATTGCCCTGTATAGTTATAAACGATCAACGTTTGCTTTTTTTGCGTCTCTAAGTATTCACTACAAACTTGTTCTGTGTCTAAGCGACTGGCAGCTGTATGACTATGCGTCCACCTTCAGGCACCCAAAACCGATTTCAGGTCACAGGCTTTATAAGGGGGTATTGATGAGAAGGAAGTTAGATATGGTAAATATGTGCGTAAACAGTGTAACGAGCGTACGACTAAATCTGAACGACGGTCTTGCACGTTCACCACACGTTTGGCTTCGGGTTCGCTGTAAGCACAAATCCCTTTAAAGCTCTCTCATGATGCCATGCAAGATTCTTAGTAGAGACGCGCTGGTGCTTCTTACCATGGTCTTTTTCAGCTGCTGACGCTCCAACTGCTGATTTTACCACCGTTCGGTCTCCTTTTTATATGCATCTGTTCACCGGCGGCGCTCTAGCGGTGGCCGAACAGAATTACAAGGGGACAAAGGACAAAAAGAGAGAGAGAGAATACATCGCAATTTACGGGTGTTTTACAAAAGCGGCCAGAAACGCATTCCGCTACTTCCCAAATGTTATATCCTCCTCACTTAAAGGTGAGGCAGAATGAAGTGATGACCCACGCAACCATAGTGGGGAGGCAGTGCCACGCCTCGGCCTTGACACCCTGTATCGGCACGGTCTATCGCTGCTCTCTATATGTATCCTCAGTTGTGCTGGGAATATAATTTAGTTCGAAAACGGCGGAATACGTAAGAAACAAAAGTGAGAAGCCGGGCAGGGCGACAACTGAAGGTTTACCGAAGCGCGCACAAAACAGGTTTCCCGATGCACCCGCTGACGGAAAGTAGATCAAACTGCGTCGTAAGATGCGCGTCTTCTGCCTTTCTCTCTCTTTTTTTTTTTATTTCGCCCTTCTTTTTTTTTCTATTAAGCTGCTTGAGTGCGTGTTATACAAGAGTAATTTCGCATGTCAGGGAAAGCTATACGAGAAAGCAGTCACGTTTCGTCGCGTTGGTACTAAGCTCCACGTAAAGTTATTCACAAAAGCGCTACGACTTGTGAGACGTAGAATCGTCGCAGGCATGAGAGTAATAAATGTAATTGAGATGCACGAGTGACCCCAGTCGCACCAGGTACAGCTCTTCCTGCACAATAGCCTGGGCTGTGTAATTTTTATTTATTCTTGCCTTCGGTATTTTTCGTCAGTGCGCTACCAGTCACCGCATTGCACGTACTGATCGCGGCCTAGATTCTTCTTCGTTGGGCACTGCACTGAAAACTTCTGATTTCAAATGAACTTACTACTGCATTGCAAATTAAGGTCGCCGCCGTAATCGATGGAATTGCATTCGGTGAAGGAGCTTGTGGTGTCGTTTTGTGGAAGGTTGGAGAATGTCTTTGAAACGTCCAAAGGAGAAAAAGACGATGGGGCAGAGCCGAGCTGCCGTTCAACATCAATGCCTCCACTTCATTGAGTTTGACTCAATTATAGTGGAGTTATTAAAAGTTTGGAGTACCTTTAATTCAACAAGTAGCACAATTTAAGCATCTCATTTTGTGCGTGTGCGTGTGCGCGTGTGTGTGTGTGTGTGTGTGTGTGTGTGTGTGTGTGTGTGTGTGTGTGTGTGTGTGTGTGTGTGTGTGTGTGTGTGTGTGTGTGTGTGTGTGTGTGTGTGTGTGTGTGTGTGTGTGTGTGTGTGTGTGTGTGTGTGTGTGTGTGTGTGTGTGTGTGTGTGTGTGTGTGTGTGTGTGTGTGTGTGTGTGTGTGTGTGTGTGTGTGTGTGTGTGTGTGTGTGTGTGTGTGTGTGTGTGTGTGAAAATGAGGGGTTCGAAGCAGCACTCGCACACTTCTCGATCTTTTTTAATTAACTGTCTACTTCTACAGCAGTTAAATTTACTCGGAAAATGTCGCTAGTTGTGCACAGCAACGTTTAGCATCCTTAGCGTTTAGCGTCCACAGCGCAGACGACCTTCCCGTCGAGTTTCCAAGCGCCCTGCTCAGCCGCCTTCGTGTTTGGACAGGAAAGTATAGCCTGCATCCTTATTGACTTTGATGATGTCTTCGCGAAGGTGTGTTCTTTGACGTCTTTGTGGGAATTTGAACCAGACTTAAAATGTCCGCTGTCTGCTTAACCGTCTACTTTGCTGTCTACTGCAAGTATTAGAACACAGCCTACGAATTTTGCGTTGTGCTCTGCGTGACACGTTTCACAGCAGCCGGTCACCATGATTCCAAACAGTCAAATGTGCTGGCCAGAATTTGCGCTACTAAACATCCTTCCACCCTGTACAAGAGCATCGGCTAGATCAACTACTACTACAGCTACTGCAATAATGTTACCCAGCATGACATTCGTGGTAACGGAAACGAGCGACAGCGTTGCCAACACGTGCGTATATGTGTTTTCTCATTACGGGGCAACAGAGCAGGAGCCTGACGAAGGCAAGGAGGGGCTCAAAGAAGGCACACACATCAATGGGAGTATTTTGTGCCTCTATCCGTATTTGACAGATTCTTGCGCGGTTCCCCTGTGACGTTGAACAACCGACAAACCTAACTAGAAACGATATTCGACTGCGTTCCCTCAGCATACATTTTCTTTCTGTGGCGCACCTTGCAATGCACCCTATGATTCGTCGGTGTTTTTTTGTGTGTGATTGGTTGAGGCAGGGGAGGGGGGGGGTAGGAGGCTCTTTTCATCGGAGCATGCCCTAAAGACCCAAATTCATATATGTTTTTGTTTGCTTCCTTCATTTTCTTAAAATATGTTACAGTTTGCAGCGCCTGATTTGTGACGGTCTTCACGCTGATGATGACAGTTACCTGCTGAATTGTGTTGAAGTCGGCATGTATGTCTATTTTATGGTTTCCAGCTATGTAAATTGTTCATTCGCGATTGTTCTGTATAGATGCGCACATTTTCTCCTGATAAAAAGTAACTATATAACTATGTTAGCAATGGTAGAGGAACGCCACCTCTTGAGAAACGTGGGAGAACCACGATCCTATTGTTAAACATGTTGTTTGGTATGACAGCGTGTTGCCCAAATGTTATCCAGAAAGTCATTAGCACTTGTTTAAAAGACATTTGCCAAACATTCATTGGTTGTTCAGTGTGACCTGGATGTCGGCGACACGTTCCTCGAGCAGTTACGCATTAGAACAATCAATTTGTTATCCCTTGTTAATAATGGCCACCTATCCAAAGCGTTTACGTTGTTAAATTGTTTATACTATTTGAATCTCATTTACGGACATTCTCCTATACGTTTATTTGCTCGCTTTTCAGGAAAACCTCACGGTGGGCGCAAGTACACCGCATGTCATCTATGTTTTTCCATCTATCCACGTTCTCTCATGTTTACGGGAGCGCTGTAGAGAGAAATTTTCGCCCATGAAAAATAGAAGTGACTTTGCTATTCAGTGAAACTAATGAACAATTATGCAACGCATGCCACTTTTAACTTACTGCTCCACTTTCCCTGCCATATGGCTTTGACTTGAAGGCCAAGGTCCACAAAGCACGTCGTACGTTGGAGCAATCAGCAAAGAAGAGGGTGTAGCCATCGAGATAAAGCGCACACAATTTTCTCCGAGTTTGGAGGGCCGCAAAATTCAAAACCGGCAGCAGTGGGAGACCCTGCTGCTCAGCTCAGACCAGCAAGACCCGGTCTGGGCCGTCCAGCTAGCCGAGACAGCCGCTGAGACCCAGGGGATCTCGGGCGTCTGCTAGGTGGAGGGAGGCTGCGTCCGCCCTCGTGAATTGCTGGCACCAATAAAAGTTGATTCTCTCTCTCTCTCTCTCTCTCTCTCCGAGGTGACGTGCTAGTCATAAGCGATTTTTACTAATGAAACGCTTCGTAAATGTGACTCCAGTTTTAGCAATCCGTACTTCTAAAGTGTCCTCACAGCCTGAACAGTAGGATACGCGAAAATGACTGGCCCGAATTCACCAAGCTTATATTACGTACCTGCCTTGTACATCTTACGTATTTGTGAAAGCTTTCTTACCTATGAGGAATTCGTGAATACTGGCCTGATGACCGTAGCGCTGCGTTGAAGAATAGAGCTGAATGTGCACTTTGCGGAACACTCAAGTGAAGGTAGACTGCTTCCCTTCGAGCGTAACAGCAGTCCCTTTTGTGCAGCTGATTACGCCTCTGTAATCATTTTGTGACACTGACTTGTGGTAGACTAAACTCGGATCGCCACTTTGAAAACTGAAGCTGGATTGTCAAGATGTACTTTCATTAAATTCGGTATTGTTTGTTGGTGTGTGATCCGGGTTGATTCGCGATCAATAAATGCACAATCATGTACCGCACAGACGGAAACACGACCAATATTCCAGGTTATCTGCACAATTTTAACTCTCAAGTTCTTGACGTGCCACCTGTATATCTGCAGAATGTTTACACGTATTTCTTGCATATTATGTATTTACACAAACTGCAGGATCACTCCGCAGAATATTCTTTTCACGTAAAAATAGGCGTATGTCTACACTGCTAAATTTTAAGCCCGTTACAGGTACTTCGCTTGGGAGGTTTCCTTCAACAAAAACGTACCATATGGATAATAAACGAATCTGTCTTGGCTTTGACACTGCTTAAAGATAACATAAGCAGAAAAATGAAACATTTTGCCCGATTGCGCTGCTTTTGCAACGCGCAGCGCACACCAATTTTTGCCATCCTCAATCCAAACACCTGAATTCAAAAGTAATATCGGCAGAAACGTCACAGGCCTGCGCGGCACACGCAGCACAGTTAAAGTGTAAGCTGGAGAAGCGGCCTCATAGCACATGTACATGTGCAAGTGAAAGTCTGATCGGCCACGCCTTGGGTTATCTATATTTTGCCATAGACGGCTTCGTACATATTTAAGCTATGTTTCGTGTCTATGCCTTTAAAAAATGTGGCTCAAAAAAATTTGTGTGCACCTTGCAGAAGCACTGCTTGAAGAAAGTGAAAGCTGAGTCGTGAAACTTACGAATGCGTTTACATTACAATTCATACATTGATTTCATGCTTAGAAGGAACGAAGTCTTGACTTGTTTGACAAAGCATAATAGGCTGGTTCTGGCCTGCTCTGTGTCAATACAGTCCCGTACTAGCATACAATGGCAGACCTGCTATGAATATTCCCAAACTGTTGCCTCAATAGCGTACCAAGGAGGGTGTCCTTCAGCGAAGCATGCAAAAGCGAGGATATCGGCATAATAGTTTCGGTTGTGTTAGCTTTATCTGCTGACGAAGAGCTATGATTAAATACTTAGAGGACGCTTAAGCTTCGCCTTTGAGAGTGGAACGCGATAGCGTTATCGGGCCCCGTTAACGCCGACATCGACACCAGATTTTCTGTGGCACGAGGCCCGATATGAAACAATGGTCTGCCCTGCACTGCGGGCGGCAGTGCAGGGCAGAACGATTGCTCATACCTCCGTAAGGCAGAGGCTACAAG
The DNA here is from genome assembly GCF_013339745.2 of Dermacentor silvarum. Taxonomy (NCBI): domain Eukaryota; kingdom Metazoa; phylum Arthropoda; class Arachnida; order Ixodida; family Ixodidae; genus Dermacentor; species Dermacentor silvarum. Next base: position 77,788,862 of record NC_051159.1, read on the forward strand.
CAGTGACTCATGAATGGTTCATGCCCCCGTAAACAAGAAAAAAGGGGCTTGTGTTTTAGTTTCCGCGTAACAGAATTATCTTTTCTCGTATATTCAAATTACAATTCGACCCTATCATATCTGTAGGTTGTGTGTGAGTTGTGCTTTATGAATTTTCTGACGCATTTTACTTTGAACAAGTTCAGCAACGCCTATGCGCCACGTGGAGGGCCTGGGTGGTTCGGGATGCTTGGTTCGGGATGATTTTTCTGATACGGACAACGCCGCCGACGCCGACACCAGATTTTCTACGACACGGGGCCCTTAACGCTACCGCGTAAAAAAGGTGTCGTGTTCGCTCCTGTTCCTCTTGAACGCGGGGTTGACAATATTACTTATTATTTTCGTTATGAGCAGTGAGTTTTATGATATGTTCTTGCACATCACATGAGCTATAGGTGGCGAAATGCCAGCATCACTCTTCAATCCTAAGCCGGTGTAAGCAAACGACTCAGATCCTTTCTGACTCACTCACTCATTGAAACATTTCAATGGGTGCGCATTGAAACATTTCAATGAGTGAGTTCTCACACACTCGCTCACTCACTAACACGTTTTTTACTCAGTCACTCACTCTTAAGCTGCTTTTTAACTGTGCTATCACTCGAACATTATTTCACTCAAATCTCTCAGTCAACGTAAAGTCGTGACGAACGAAGGATGCTATGATCGAAGCACGTTAATTTCTTGTGTTTTATTGACTTTAGGCCGGATAGTAAAGGCCTGAAGCTTAAAAACAATAAACTAGTAGATTTATCTTCAACTACAGAATGTTTTCATAATACTCCCCATCAGCGAGTCAATAACTCTTCTAAAGGAGTAACAAAAATTTTAGAACTGCTCAAGCTATTAGGCGAGGTGACAACGGGCGCAAACGTTAGTTTAACTAACTACCTTACATTCAGACAGCCTGAAGCAGACATGTGTCTCCTGTTTACGAGGTACTAACATCCTATTTGCCTTTCAACAAGACAAAGCCTTCATAGGAAAACGTGCACTTGAAGTGATCAGCCATGGGCGAACACCTTTAGCAGGATGAAGTCAGTCTTGACGCAACCTATGCCATATGCTCCGATAGTATACAGTCGGTACAGAGAAAAGCTTTATTGCGCAGTATTTTGCAGGCCGCACGGTTCGGTGCAGATGATTTTGCGCAAGGCATGTGCGTTCTCGCACGTCGCGCTGATGTCGTAGATCTTGAAGCTTTCGTCTCCGGTCGAGGTGTCAACTGGAAGTGGACAAAAGATTGCGAGAAGGTAAGCAAACTCTGAAAAATTCGCAGGTGTCCTTAGCTATCGCCTAAGAGCTGTGAAAGCGAAAGCCTTGTAAAGCCTACTGCAATTCATCCTAATACACCTTAATCCTCCTTAATCCATCCTAATTCACCATAATCCTCCTTCATCCACCTTGCGGACTCCGAAGCCAATCCGGCTTTTACCTTTAAGGAAATAACCCAACATTACCAATGCGGCCACGTAATCTTTCCTAAGCCCTGTAAGGGCCTCACGAATGCGGAGGAGCGTTTACTCCTTCGCCTCTATACTAAAACACTGCTGTGCCCGGCAGTCCTAAAGCATTTCGACCCTGCTTGAACATCCAATCCATCCCACACCTTCCCCCTATACCCAACCCTACCAGGGAGTACTGGGAGGCGGCCCTGCTCGTCTGCTCCGACCTGGCGAGCCAGAAGACCCTGGTCGTGCGTGCCCAACCCACGGCTATAGCCAATGGGCTGCTGTAATGAGGAGCCCACCTACTGTTTATAAGGAACGTCCCTTAAGGATCGGTCCACACCCTCCTTGCCAATACTTCGGCCAATAAAGTTTTTCAGTCAGTCAGTCAGTCAGTCCACCTTAATCCACCTTTATCAAACTTAATCCACCTTAATCTACCACCATCCTCCTTAATGCACCTTAACACACCTTAATCTACCTTAATCCATCCTAATCCGCACTAATGCATCTTAATCCACCGTAATCCGTCTTCATCCACCTTAATGTACCCTAATACACCTTAATCCACCTTAATTGACCTTAATCCACCATAATCCACCTTAATTCAATCACTAATCAATAATTCAATAACTTTGCTGATCATTAATCATCTCTTATGCACGGCTGGACATGCTTTGGTTCGCTTCTGGCCTTCCTTGGGTACGTGACTTTCTGTACCTCACAATGCGAGCTTGAAACATAGAGATCTAAGGCTTTCGCCTTAAAATAACCAAAGGCGTAAGTTTATTCTCCGTGTGTCTTAAGTGCTCTATTGTCTCTAAATAGCACGGGCACTGGGGGACATGCTCTTAAAAAAACGCTTCTGTCCCTTCTTCGAAAGTTAGGTGGATGAGTCAAACAAGGAGGTCGCCAAATCAGCCGCTTCGAGAGGTCTGGGCGCCAAGTTGTGTCCTCGCGTGCAGCGTACGTATAGCACTCGGCATCACTCATTTGTTTTCTGGCACGCAAGCGCTCTCAAGGGTTCAGTTGACGAGAAAGATTACACTAGAAACCGAAAAGAATAATGACAGTGTTTATTATTGCGCGAGCTGGCAGTCTGCGTCGTCGTCAAAAAAATTATGCATATATATATATATATATATATATATATATATATGCATAATTTTTGACGACGACGCAGACTGACAGCTTGCGCAATCATATATATATATATATATATATATATATATATATATATATACACGATTTATTTATTGGCACGTACAGTTCCTAGGTTGTACTATTTGAGCTTTTCTTTTTCCTTCATGCTGTGCGATAATATACTTTAGTCCATAAATTTTCTCTTTTATATATATCAGTAACGTGTAATAAACCTTCAATTGTTGGTAGCGTGATGTTTCCGGGTTTCTGGCGTCCTGTGTGCTTTGATCCAGTTGAGCCTTCGCTGCGAGCGAATGTGTGCTTTTGGCGTCTGAGAAACGCTCTTATGGAAATGCGAAATCAATGGCAGAATCGGTTTCAGAATCATAATTGGTTTTATTGCAAATGCATAAAAAGATTACAAATTGGTAATTAAAACGTTACAGTTCTCCTTAGTGCTTGAACAAGGGAAATGTGAGCAGAGTGCACAACAACGGACGCCCACCCTAAAACTATCTAATACTGTAACAACACTAGGATATGGTTGAATCACCCTTTCTTCTTTTTACTTTGCATTGACGAGATTCACTATCTTTAACGTTTTGTCAGCTTCAGTAATTATACGCAGCGCCATGTGTTTAGCAGCGTCGCTTACTGAAAACGTAAAAGACACCACGCACGGTACCGTGTGTCAGCGGCTAACTCCTTTAGGTTAGCGGTCCTTCAGCGTAAAGGAAAGGGTTACTTCAAAGGGCTTCACTTCGTAAATGCGGGAGGAGTATCAATTGATAGTCAGCACTCCGTCCTCTCCCTACTTGAATTTTGCTGCGCTTTGTACGAGCGCGAAACACTGCCACTAAGAGTCGCTAACACAGCACACATACAGTTTGTGTTGTTCAGAACTAAGGTACACGCAAGATGGGGTCTATTCTGACGGTTGGCGAAGAATAAGTACATACTCAGTAGCACATACAAAGGGCACGTACCTAATGGCCCAGCAATGTGGTAGTCGAAGTAAAGAAAAACAGAAAAGCCCAACAAAGGCTCTGATTTATTTTTAAGGACAAATCTAATGCAACTGACCTCCCCTACAGGGTTATATTTAAGGAGATCAGTGGCCAAGGCAAAGTAACAGGAGTAAGAAAGATTCCGGCAGAACCCATCTCACGGTGAATGTCGACGGTAATGCGATTAGCATTATATATGAGACGCGTAAGAAAAAGCTAAGAAATTTCGTACGCAGCTTATTGAATTCGATCCCTGAATCACAAAGCTTTGTGCACCCAAGATGAGCCAATAGTTGGTCGAAGAGCCTTATACCATCGGGCTAAATAATGTAACGTAATGTTGCTAACGTAGCCAATGTTATAGCTAACGCAACTAAAATAAGCGCAATGTAGATGTTGGCTGTTCAGAAAATAAATGTACATGCCGAAAGCTTCGTGCATTCACTAAATGAGCCCGGATTCACAGAGCTCTCAGTTAATGAAGACGGTTCTTATAAGAACTATAGTCGACCAATGTTGATAGCAAACGATATGGCAGAGAAGGCACCGACGAATGACAACCAGTCCTCGCTACTGGAACACTGAGCGAACCAGTCCTTGATTGGCTGCGGATGGAGAGCGCACGCTGTGCCGTGCCAGAGCTACCAATTAAGAAATCATGTCGATGCGCGAAGTAGAACGGCGTTCTTCAGTGCCTATTTGGGGCAGGCACTCGCCCTTGCAAACAAATACCCATGCGGAATACCTGATGTTTGCGCAGATTCGTAGAGCACTGATCTTGAATAAGCAAATACCTACCATTAAATTGCGGAATAAGCAATCTATTGTGCACAGGACGTGTGGCGAATGTTTAAGTGGACATTCAGTGCACCTTTCTTTCTGCGCGCGCGCGATCGTAATGAGATAGCGCACGGCTTACGCTGTCTTCTCTGTAAAATAATTGGGCATCCGCAGAGGAAATCGATAAGTACTTGTTAATTCATGACGTGCTGCCCTGGTCCGATGAAGAATGCTTTACAGTGTATCGGTTGTTGAGGACATGTAACATCCCAGCCTGTAGCTGCCGCTTGACAAAGCGTTAAGCATAAAAAAAATGGTTGTGCGAGGAGCGTCGATGTCCATTTCTCCCATGCGGAACACTCGGTTACGAGTATGGTTCACTGTTCTTGGTTTAAACAGACAAAATGTAAGCGTACTCAGATAGAACAGAAAAATGTACGCAGTGAAGTCGGGGGATTCTTGCCGGGGACCTTGCAGCTCTGCGTTGCGGCAACTGCGCTGGATGATCATGATTCGGTCAAGTTTACTTATGGTAATGCGGAGTCGTGTGTAGCTAGTCATTATTTTCTGTAATATTCGTTGGAGCTTCGCATCCACACAATATTACAAGTAAAGTATCATTATATTCGTGACCGAATATCAAATGCACCAACTCTTAATGCGCATCGCCGTATGGCGTTGTGCCCTTGCGAGAGTGCTTCTCGAAAGCTGTTACACTGTGTTGGATTCAATTACAAAGTAGAACTGCAGAAACTGCAGTTCTAGTGCAGGCTAGGCTTCACAGTACCAACAAAATGAGTGAACAATTTCACCAAGAAATGCCTGTGAGAGTTCATCTGCGAAAATGTATTCCCCGAAAAAAAACACGTGTTTTCGGTTAGAAATAAAACGAAAGAAAAGCTACGCCGAATTTTTTGAAAAATAAAAACGAGAAACGCTGAACCCTAATTATGAGCAAGATGCGACAAAAAAATTACAAGATGTGATAGCAAACATTACTAAGTACCCCTGTAATTATGCTTGTCTTGTCCTGGCTTCGAAAAACTTCGCAAGCTTCAGTATTTGTGTACTTGTCGCCACTGTAAATTGAAGGCGTAACCTTTTGCAATATTGTTAAATAATTAGATCAAGTATTCAGACACTGTCATTTACTGCCACTCTGGCTTTATTTCGATCTGCAGCAGAAGGGCTAGAGTTATAATTCAGTTATCATCCTAAGTTTAATCGAAGGAACTGGCTTAATGGGAGAGGATAAGCGCAATTTGTAACGTATTAGTTTAGGATCCCCTGGAAACGCCAGCTGGTTGCCACTTCTATTCACGTGCAAGTGATTTGTGTTTATTAGTGTATAAATGACAAGCGAAGTTAAGCCAGCTTCTTCAGACTAAGGGCGCAAGTTTGCACACGCAACTTCTAAAATAACTGGGATATTATCCTAGTTTAAAGCCACTTACCTTGCTTGAAAAAGTAGGCCTTCCCGTTGTACGGTGCGTCGAGAAGGTGAAGATTCACATTTTTTTCTGGAAGGGACAACAAATAGAAAAGCTGAGTAACGCGCCCTAGAGTATTGCTTATATATATATATATATATATATATATATATATATATATATATATATATATACAAAGGCAGTAGTTCGAATCTGATGTTTAATAATATCAAGGAAGTGCAGGCGCACGTACAAAAGCTAGAACAAACATTTAATGCCGCGTTCCGGCCGGGGTCCGGCCTTCATCATGACTCTTGATGAAAGCCGGACCGCGGTCGTGAAATCGACATTAAATGTTTGTCTTAGCTTTGCTACGTGCGCCTGCACTTCTTTCAATTTATTTATATGAAACTCGTTTGTAATGCTTACGCATTTAACACGAGGTTCAAGGTGCGATTATAAGACCTATGATTTTCGGTGCACCAACACCGTAGGTCTTTCAATTCTATCCTGCACCATGTTGTTGTTGTTTTAGCGCGAAAGGGGGGGGGGGGGGGGGGGGGGCGTCATAAGCCCCATTACGCGAAAATTCGATGGCGTCACCGAAAGATGGTACCAAAAATGGCCGACGCCACAAAGAGTAAAAAAAAATTGTTGCAGTGGCTTAGCTCGGCTATGCCAGGATATACGTAGCGTTAGCAAAGGTTCAGCTGAAGGTCCGAGTCGCACTAGCGCTTTCGCTGAGTTTCACAGTATATTCAGTCGATCGGCGAGCCTTGACGTCAACGACGGCGTTTTGTTGTTGCTGCAGGGGTGGTCGGGCACGTCGCTCAGCCTCCTGGCGACGCCGCTTTGCTAGACGTTCGTCCCTTTGCTCCAGTGTCTCCGCAGCACGTTTAGCCTTCTTCTGTTCATTCCTCCTACGCTCAACCGCTAATTGCCAGGCAACTACTTCGGGATCCGATGAGTCAAGCTTCTCCGTTCTTCTGCGCTGTTGAGCAGCATTTGCGCTCTCCTTCTCCATGGCTATACCACACTGGCAAACGCCAGTCAGAAGCGCAGCGGCTCCAGCGCAGTGTCAGACGGCGACTACGACGTCACTACGATCATGGCTACGATGTCACTCCTCTGGAATGCGCAGACCGGCGGCGGTGAGTCGCGCGCGGCGGAGTGCGCGAGAGGTGCCGGCTCCGGTGGCTCCGGTGCGCAAGCCGTGTGACATCACTGATCCTTGCGCATGCGCAGCACGGCTCTTGATGTGCCGCGCGAAACGGGCCTGGCTAGGCCAGTGTAGCTGACGCTACAAAAACGTCAGAAAATGCTCGTATTGACGTCACATATCTCAGGGGGTTCACGTAAACAAATTACATCGAAGGCTTTGAAAAGAAACTTTGTACATTGCGGTCTGAGTGGGAATCGAACACTGGCCTCCGCGATGCAACACGCGCGATGCAACGCGCTACAACGACGCCACGGTACGTGGCTCCACGATTCTCACTTACTAAAGGTGTGCCTAGTGCGTACGTGATTGCACACGTCACGTCACAGCCCTGTATCTGACTAAAGGTGGGACCTAGTGCGTACGACATTGACCACGTGATGAAGAAAATGGCAAGGAGGCGGTGCCATATCATGATGCATAATATTAACGCGTTCATGACGTTCCGAGGTCTAGAAATGGTATAATACTTTCGAAATGCCACACGTATGCAGCCTTAAGTGTCTCTGTCGATTTTTTTTTTTTCTTTTTTAGCAGTTTGGCTAGCGTTAGCTGGGACACTCTATACATATCTGACCGAAAGAGGTCTTGTGAACAAAAAAATGCAAGCATAAGTTAACGTTCAACACAAACGGCCTAAGAGAATTCAGTGTACCCCCCTTCCTGATTACATCGGGGCCACGCTGTCTTAGCACTGAGACAGCACTGAGGTCACGCACATCAGTGCTAATGTATACAGGGTCTTTCACTTATCATGGATCAAACTTTAAAAATATGCAAATGCTACGTTGCTGGACGTTACTGTTGTTTGCGGTCGCTTGGAAATCCTCTTACTTTTTTTTTCATTCCGCCTAATTCAATAATTAGGCTTAATAATTTATTCAACTTCTCAAATATTACAATTACATAAAAAGTGTCAATGAGAAAATTGTAGAGCAACGTCAAGAACTCCCGATACAGCTTTCTGTTGCTCAATACGTGCGACATAAAAGTGCTTTTATGAAAGAAGCGTGAAAGAAGCCCGCGAATACACCTAAAATTGCCGCGCGACTGGACGCTCGAGGCAGTTTTCTCTTTTTAGCTAGCACTGGAAGCAGGATCACCAGCACTGTAGATACGGCGAAAATTCGCAGCAACATTAGAGAACATAGAGCCACTGCGTGTAAGCGCAAAACTGACTTACCACCTGCGGTTAGTATGACGTAGTCTTTTTGTGGCACGTACTCCGCCGATACGTGAAACCTGCGGGAATAGAAATAAATGGTGTACAGTGTTGACGTAATGCACTTCACTCTCAAAACAGATGGCTTATAAAATTTTCATAACGCTGTTCGCGTTGTCCGCTTCGCAGCAAGTACGATATAATACATTACATTGCCTTTCCCTTTCTTTTTTCTTTTTTTTCTTTTTTTTCATGCTGACGTGGTTTATCAATAACAATACATTCAACAACTTTTCATTACCTATATAACGATACCTTTCCGAGTTCATAAATTGTTCAGAATGAATATCCTAGAAGCAACCCACATGACGAGACGTTTGCAACAAGCAACGTGTTTCAAAATGTTATTCGTAATAAACTGAGTTTAATTACTTCTCTTGTGCAGGCGCGTTCGTCGCTTATCCTCATGAATATGGAATGTAAAACAAGACCGCAGGCAAAACGCCGTCCCGCATGAGGCGTCAAGGCACGCCGAAGCCAATAAAGAGCAACCGGCCGGCGGGCTAAAAGGACGTTCAAATAATTGGGATAAGTCTCACACACACTGGGTGACAAGTTGTTGCAGGATTGCCGCACTTAAATGCGCGGATAGGCGACTTCGTAACCAATTCCTGAGTGTCTACTTCTGCATCGGGCTAGAAGGTCTATGATTTCCGTTGTATGTCTCTTTGGAACACGGCGCCTAATTCAACCAAGGTTACCCTTCGCAAGCATTTTTTTTTTTTTCGTGGGGATGGCGGCTTCGCTAATATGTTCAACATCACACTTGGCTGGCATATGTGCTTATGAAGATTTCTAGCGTAACAACTTCTTTGTATATAGGGCCCGCGTTTCGAGGAAGAGGGTGAGGGTGGCGGGCTAAAGGGTTGCGAAGCTGCATAGCGCATGCATGCATCGCCGCGGTGCGTCGTCGATCACGATGTAAACGCGCAAATCTAAAATATGCTGCAGTCATCCATGCCAAAATTCAAATCCACGACTTTTCGATTCCGAGACAAGCGATCAGCCCACAAAGCCGTCGCTGTGCTTGCCATCGTATTCACAAACAGACTGCGAATTGGAGCTTTTCATCGGCTCCACAGAGTCGTCTCTCGACTTGAGAAGTTGCTGCGCTGCTGTCTTGCTCTGTGACTCCTACGTCAAGGAGCTGCTTGAAAAGACACTTTCACACCAGTGCCGCGACGCCGGGACTCACCTGGGGTGGTATTTGCAAAGCAGTTCGTACGCTATAGAGCGATTCGTAAAAACCGGAGCTGACCAATCACAATAGCAACCATATAATTACGACTGGCGACTAGCCAATAACAAGCAGTTCTTACGAACAAAAAGCTTGGTGCATTAGGGCTATGGCTGCAAAATTTTCTATAAATATTTCTTCTGAAGTATCAGTGAAGCGCTGTGACCACGTCAATGAAGTTAACTATCACCCATCCACTTAATGTCTGCCATCTACTTTAATGTGCATACCTATATAATGACAACGTCGACTGAAACAACGTGAAAACAAGAACCATGCGAGTAAATATGTCGTTAACGGCATGGATTGTGGCAAGGAATAGGAAGTTAAACGTATAGTTGGAGCGGCAGAAGCCGCATCCTATATTTGTGCAATGGGGAAGAACCCAGTGGTAGAAATATGATAAAAAGCAAAGAATTAAAACAGAAAAGTTTAGAACAGTGCAAATGGGCAGTGCACTACTGTTTGAAGCCAAATTAGGGTACTTGAGAACACGGTTTTATAGGATGATGACGATAAAAACTTTTATAGAAAATAAGAAAGAAAACCTTGGGTTACGGAAAGACATGGTGAGGTCCCTAGTCCGGGACACCGTTGGCAAAAGCCGCTGCGCGTGCTATTTCGATAAGGGCTCGTTGCTCCTCGAGGTCCGAGCTAGACAGGGCCGCCTCCCAGTCCTTCCACGTTATCTGATTTATTATGGCAATACTGCTATTTTTATGACAAGTCCATACCATATTGTATAAGTCGGCCTTTCGCCCACAAAATTTGCACTGCGCCACAAAATTTGCACTATGGCGTGAAGCCTAGATGGATTATTAAATGACATAGTTTGTAGCCGATGGAGGTGAGACTCTTCTGATTTATTAAGACCCTTAGCGGGCCCCGGCAGTGTCTGCCTCTCAAGTCGCAGATGCTGTAGTATCTCTGAGTATGTTGTTAACGGAGAAAAATTTACCGATGGCGACTATACATTCGCGGTGTGTGAAAAATAGCGCGGAAACCATAGGTGGTATATTTTGCAACGATGTCGCAGTATCCATCCAGAGGTAAATGAAGATGTAGTTGGTCTGCCGGAGGCCTTGGACTTTAAGAATAACAAACAAAGTTAAACGAATCTACGATGGGTGGACAATGGAGAAAAATGGCTGGAGTATTCTTGGCGTCAAGAATACTCCAGCTGTGGAATGAAGACGACGACGCTCGAAGGCAATCATATGGTTCGCATAAATGCATGATCTACAAGCATGGCTGTATATCCTAGGCAGAAGATTTCCGAAAAAAACGACCGAGTGCTTCGCGGTGGTTCAGCGCCTGCCACACATATTCCTACGTTCGTAGTGTGTACGCTGCTCAAGAAACAGCGCCGGACTGGATGCCTTTATTGGACGCGTGCACATGCTTGCCTGACTTTTGATTATGTACCTGTAGCGCCTTGTTTCTTGTGTTGCTGAAGAGTCTGCTCCCATGTAATAAAGAAAAAAAAAGTGGCTGTAAATCGTAGTGGTTACGACGCTCGCCTTGGGATCATGGGTTCGCAGGTTCGAATCCCGCCTCGGCGCGAAATTTTATTTTCTTTTATTTCTTGATAGTTTCTTGATACGAGCCACAAATTACGGTTGGCCTAAACAGCTTCGCTGTTAAAATAATAAACTTGCTGGTATCTGCCACTATCCCGTTTCAAAGGGTATGCGCAGCTATCCATCCATTCATTCATTGTGTCAAGTAGGAGTGTTGAATGGAGGAACACTCTAGAATATTGGAGTAAGTATCTCGATGATGAAGAGGGAGCGATGAAAGCGTGAAATGGCAAGCATGCAATTATAAACTTGCTGGTCTCTGCCACTTCAACCTAAGCAAACAAACAAAATGATGGTGTGATAATAATTTTTTTATGGCGAGTGCAATAGAAGGAAATACATCTTCGTGACGTAAAGGAAGACAGCCACGGCGATGAGCAGGGCAGAAGTTGGTTATCGATGACCTAGAAAATAAACTTTTCATGCTGATAGTGTCTTGGGCACCGATTAGATGGGTTTTATGTTGTAATCTTCGCATGTCGATGCACTTTTAGCAATGTTAACAAATCTCTGACGAACTAGTCCGAAGCCTGGATTATACATCAGTAATATTAGTGCCTTGATTATGCTAGACTTTCTATGGTTTCAGTATCGCGCGCATGCGTGCAGGTGCTCGAGTGCGGCATGTGCATGCTTGCGCGTCCTTAGTTCGCGCTCCCGACTATTAGCTTCCTTTTACTGACGCAGCCAGTCCATACTTAATTAATGGCGCTGCAGACATGTCCAAATACCTACTATCCTTCTGGAATGACACGCGAACAATAAGAAGTAGAGAAAACCACTTTACACGCTTGATTACTTAAAATAATTGAAAGTGGAACGAGTGATCATTGAGTTTACCCGGTCGCTAAGAGCTCTCGAACGCCAATAGTATGTCTGTGTGAATAAATGTCAAAAGTTACTTTTAGCTTAAGTTCATTTTCCTGTGTCCGCGTTTTATTCCAGCGTGATAGTAGACAAAGATGCGCTTCACTTCATTTGAAATTTTTGCAACCGACGGAAGCCATTCACTTCTATATTGCCAGAACTGTGCCTCAGAGAAACGGCTTCAGTGGGCGAGTCTAGCGTTTCTTTCTGTGTTGCAACAACACACGCCCCTTGAATGCTTGTCAGACAGGAAGGCGTGAACTCACGTCTTCTTGCCTTCGCTACCGGGCAAGCTGAAGGAGACGATGCAGTCGACCTTGTGGTCGGGAAGGCCACTACCGCTCCACGAGACGCTCAGCTTGATGGCCGATGGGTCCTCCAGACTGCTGCCGTTGCGATAGCACTGGTACGTGGTCAGCGGATCCTTGCGTACACTCTGCGCCCGTTATAGCAAGACGTGGGAGAAAAAGCGGCAGCATAAAACAAGATGTGGCATCAATTATGACACTTGAACAAGGCGCAGGCATTGATTGAACTGATTACTAATTTAACTACGTATACTGATAAGAAAAACAGAAGCGCGAAATAAATAAGGACTATACGAGTACACAGGACTGGCGCTTACTTCCAACTGAGGTTTACCGAAGAAACTCGTTGGGGGGGGGGGGGTCATGGTGCCTTTGATATTTGACAGCGTTATCATGAATGTGATAGTCCATGCTGGTCTCGTGCTGTACCTATAAATACCATAGCTTCAGTCAACCTCAGTTAAAAGTAAGCTCCAGTATAGTGTTCTCATCTCGTCTTTGTTTCTTTCGCGCTTCTGTTTTTCTGCTCACCTATGAACCAACTCGCCCAAGAAAATGTTCTAAAAACAATACTGATTGGTTTCACCCTCTGCAACCTAGGGTTTTCCTACCAGGTTGTGATAAAAGAGCATATATCCGGCATAAAAAAAAAAAGTTGTCGCAGTTTCACCTGAAAGGCGAAGCATCAATTGCGATAGCAAATTTGAAGAGAGCTATACGGAGCAATGATAGCAGCTTTATCAGCTGTATAAACTTGGACATGCAGCAGCACCGGCAACACGCAGAACTGTTGTCGACGCCGCCGGCGTTTTGCCCGCGTTCGCTCAAAATGAGTGCGGCGTTGGTGACTGTTGCCGGAGCCTCTGATATAAATAGGCACTTGGTGCCGCAGCTAAATGTCGCCTCCCTTCCCTGCCCCTCACCCCCCTCCCCCACAGCCTTTCGCGGGTCGGAAGAAGGTACGTTTACTCTACATATATAGTGATTGTAGAGGAGGAAAGAGACGCCTACTTCTGCAGCCCTTAAGGGAGCACAGCGCAGAATGCGCGTTTGTTCTCCGCCGTGCGTTCACTCCCCGTGAAAGCGCGCGTCCCTCGCGCTCTTTCACTCGCACATACAGCGTTCGGCGGCGCGCGGCGACGATTTCATCTCCATTGACGTCATACGGAACCTCACGGCGACGGCGACGGCGACGGCGACGCCGACGGCAGAAATCTGCTTTTGAGTGTCCATATAATTGCTATCGCAATAATATAACATGCTGGCATAATGAGAGACTTCTTTGAACTTGCGGTTGTTCATAAGCGTCAATAGGTGCAGAATTATTCGTGAGCACTTGGCCCAGTGCAGTGTGCTGCGCGTCAGCTGGTACTGCGCAAAGATGACCTCATAAAAGATGTACTGGCTAAACAATCCTTGTACACCGTCCTTCAACGGTTACAAGTCTCTTTACATAAGTATCGTACCCCGGTATTCTCTAACGATCCACCATTCGAACCTCTTCCTCCACTCACACAAGTTGGGCACAGCACCGCCCCTCGACTGAAAAAGACGGTACGCTTTGCAAGAATTGCGTGGAGCGTTAATGAATAGCAGTGACCACTTCTGTCGAAGGGCGGCGCTGCCATCCACTTCCTCGAGTCGAAGGAGAGGGCTAGTGGAGGGACGTCATAGAATATGGGGGCTAAAGTGTGACCATCTATAAGCCCCGAAGGTTATCAATTACTGAGAAAATAGAAAGCGTATCACTGAATGAACAGAGTGAATGGTCGATGTAACGTCCGCTAGATCGCCCGAAGACTACAGCCGCATCGCATGACCTATACTTGATGTATGTCTGTGTTGGCATATCATGGTACGTATTAGCTAATCATGCTAAAAATATAAAGTTGTTGCCCGGTTTGTAAACAGCCAAGAAATTTATCTGGAAGATGTAAACAATGAAATAGACGTTCTCTTATTACACGTACTAACTCCACACGTGATACCTGAGTGTCCAATACATCGCGTGTGCCGGTACACGCAAAAATGTTATTCCACTAAAATAGTTCCTTAAAGGGATTGAGACATCAAGTTTGTGGCTTGCGCGTTCTTTGTTTCAAACGTTTCTTATTGCTACAGGAAGCATGATACACGCTCTAACATTCTTATATTCTCGGCAAATAATTTAATATAGCATTCTTTATGTGAACGATTTTCGCTTTCGGTATCTGGGCGCTGAGTCGTACAGTGGCGTCACTGTCTAGGAAGCTTGGTCACGTGGGACCACAAAGCTGTGACGCACGCACTGCTGCATCGTCTGCTCTCACACATACATTCTGTACCAGCGCAGGCCAACAAAACGACACCGACAGTTACCATGGATAGCTGCGGCAGATCCGATTCCGACTCTACGTCTGCGTCCGATGCGGCTCACTGCACTTAGACTCGAGGCTCTCAAGGCTTGCCCGGGGCTGTGGGTCTCCGCTAATTGTACCTCACTAATGTGATAAGACGTCACTAAAACTTTCGTTACGCTTCCAACACAGTGACGTCGGAGTCAATCGCGCCAGCGATTGGTCTCAATCATGAGAACTAGCACTTAGGCACTCTTCGGAAACAAATCAAGACATATTTTAAACGTTTGCTGTGTTCAACACTTCATGTTGAGTGTCCTTGCATACAGAGGAAGCCTACAGCATGCTTTCTCTAGCCTCAAATTTTGGTATCTCAACCCCTTTAAGAGCAAATTCCAGCCAATCGTAACGTCGGGTCCATTACTAGCGAAGGAGACCAGCCAATAGAAAGCAACATTTACAAACAAAAAAGCCGTGTGAATTCGGCCCGTGACCCACATCGTCTTTCGCTGACATGTTCGCAACAACAAAAGTAGCAACAACAACGCCGACAAACATCGAATGACAGAATCCAGAAACATTTCAGGAAGTGCTTTTATTCTTATGCGGGAGCTCTTCTCGCAGCAGAAACAGCCATGCAAGATGACCCACACTATACGTGGCACGATGTAAGCTATGCACCAGTCGTGTTTGTATGCCGATGTGCGAGGTATCATCTGCATTTACAACAATATTCTGAAAAAAAGTGCAAATTATATATATATATATATATATATATATATATATATATATATTGCAAGCCTCAAAATCCATCCATAAGACCACCTCTGCGTACCATCCCCAGACCAATGGTCTTACCGAGCGTTTCCATCGAACTCAGTCCGACATGATCTCCATGTATGTGAAAACCGACCACCCAAACTGGGACACTATACTTACTTTCGTCACGTTTGCATATAATACTGCCGTTCAACGCACGACAAACTACAGCCCCTTTTTCCTCGTGTACGGCCGTGCACCGTCTTTTGTTTTGGACACCACCTTTCTCTTCAGGCCTTCTGTTCTATCCACATCTATACCAGAGCAGTTCGCCGCCCGCGTCGCCCACTGCCGCGAAATTGCGCGCGCCCACACCGCGACCATTCAGGACAAGAGGAAAGTCCGTTGTGATGCAACCCGTCGTGTCATTTCGTTCCGCCCAGGCGACGAAGTGCTCCTGTGGGCACCTGTTCGAGTGCCCGGGCTCTGTGAAAAATTTCTTCACAGGTATCGCCGCCCATATACCGTGCTTGAAAGAACATCTGCCGTGAACTATCGCGTAGCTCCTGTTACCTCGGTTACTGACCGCCATTGCCGCAGCACTGAAATTGTTCACGTCTCTCGCCTGCAGTCGTATCTTCGGCGTTTCCACCGATTTGACTCGCTGCCTTACCGGCCGCTTTCGTGAGGGGGGGTTAGTGTGAGCGCTAACTGTGCAGTTCATCATCGTCTTCATGTGTATATACCCACCCTCATAATCATCATCATTTTGTCGGGTTGGTGTTCGTGGGCTGTCTCGCGCTGTGTGACAATACAAGAGCTCTGCCTTCGTCCCGGGCGTCGTCTCACAATATATATATATATATATATATATATATATATATATATATATATATATACCCTTTTACCTTCTTTGCATAGACAACTTCCTGGTCTTCGCTAATGTCACGCATGAGCTTTTACGCTTGTAGCGCTGAATGGCAGACCCACGGCGCACTACGCCCAACTTTTATTGCGATAGGAATTATTTGGACACTTCAAGCGGATTTCTGCCGTCGGCGTCGCCGTCGGCGTCGCCACCGTGAGGTCCCGTATGAAGTCCAAGGGCGATAAAATCGTCGCCGCCGCGCGCTGTATGTGCGAGTGAAAGCGCGCGGCGGACGCGTGCTTTCACGGAGAGCGAACGCACGGCGGAGAGCAAACGCCACTTTTCCGCCGCACGAAAGCCGTGGGGCTATGGGTGGGAGGGAGGGGGGGGGGGGGGCGACGCTGTGCTGCGGCCCGGGCGCAAGGGGCAACCGGGCGCAAGGGGAACTGGCGACTCAATCTCCCACGCGAAAGAAGGAAAGCGGCAAGGCAGCGCGGGAGGAAGGGGGGGGGGGGGGGGCAGCTTCTACTCTGTCAACAAATACGCACTTGTACTTTGCGTCGGTGCGGGCTGTCGCGCTCACCGTATCTTGAAAGCGATCTCCACACGGCGCTAGTTGACCTTTGTGTGCGCTGTGCTTTCGCCGCTCAGTTTCCGTTGAAGCGATAGACCGCACGAACCTTCGCTAGCTGCGGCGCTTGCGCATGCCAGCGTTTTCACAGTGGTTTTCTGCGGTCATCGAGTGTGATCTATTCATGTTTGCTTGTGCGCGCTGACACCATCGCTTGTTAATTCAGTTAGTAAGCGAATGTGTCCAAGTTTATGCAGCCGATAAAACTACTATCCCTACTGCGTATAGCTCTCTCTACCCCGTATAGCTCTTTGCGTAATCTGAGCAAGTGTTTTGCGTCGGACTGCCATCACTGACTCCATCCTTTCTCTTTCATCCACGATCAAAGCACACTCAGTGAGCTAACCAGGGGTTGTATGGATAGCAGGTGAAATTTTTGGGATGCCTTGAAATCAGCACTTACGCACAAGTGTGACCCAAAATTTAGAGAGAATTGTTTAGGCCCATTGACAACGAGGACAAGCAATAGGACAGACACTTCTTTTCGTTATCAGTGCGCTTGAACAGTTCTAAGTACTATGTCTTACCAACAAGGCCGAACGTCAACGCTTGCGATTAAGAAACCCACAAAAACTTGAAATCCCAACAATGTTTACCTCATAATCAAATCGTAGTTCTGGCACGTAAAATTCCAGACTTAAATTTAAATTGTAACACATGGAAGGGGTATGAAAAAAACTTGGTACCTATTAAAGCAGAGAAGTTGTGTCATTTGCGTACTCATTCGATGCGACGATTGCGGCCGTTCGATCAAAACGCACTAGCTCGAGTGGTCCTGAAGCAATATTTACGCAATCACGGCTTCTGGACTTCAGGTCGTCTTTTTATGCCCGTTGGTCAGCCGAAAGCTTGTCTGATACGAAGGCTGTTCGTTTGTGTAGCACTGTTAGCGTACCAGTCTGGTAGCGTACCTCAAAGAAATCCTTCAAGGGCGAGCAGAACACGCCGCTTGCTCCCAGTAGTACGATCAGGGCACAGAAGTAGGGTTTCGTCGAAGCCATGGCTGCAAATGGGGTCAAAAAGAAAACAATGTGCGAATAGCGACAAAAACGCAGCGCTTGTTTCTACTGTAGCCACACCAAGCCAGTTGCGAATGTAAGAGCCTAAATTTTAGAACCCTTCACCGCTTTTTTTAATTAAAATGATTAATAGGAGAGGTTGGCGCCTTTATGGTGGCACCGGCTCCTCCTTAGCGAAGGAACTTAGCGAGAGAAACAAATATGCGCAAAAAGACTGAATAATTTCACAAAATATCGCACTCAGTAGAACACCAGATGTATACATACAATCCAGTCCAACAGTCCATAAATCACGAAGTTTTATGTATGAGCAGTACACAAGTGCATATGTAAAGTCAAATATTTTGAATGGCCAGAACACAAGTAAATACACCCCAAAAAACGGAACACAAGTAATTACAGATAGTGCAAAAAAAAAAAACACGATGACCACATGAATCAATTTTGAACACAATTTTTTCACTCATTTAGCTTGTTAGGTTAGACTGAAATTTAATATTTCCCCAAAATGTTTGTGACTTCAAAAAAACGTTTTCACAGCAAGAAGTGCTCGTTTCTGAAGTTCTGCTGTTGGCCATGAACCAAGTAATTTCTTGAGTAAATGGTCTTCTATCTAAAAGAAACAAATTACCTTGTGCAATCAAGGTAGAGATGATGTACATCTTCATCTGGAGGGCCACAAGAACACTGCGGACTAGATGCACGTTTTATCCGGTATAAAAAGTGTCGTGTAAATGCATTACCAAGCCGCAGATGTTTGTAATCTTCTGTTTTCTCTTAGATTTCACCCAATTGATAGATTTTTACATGGGTCTATCAAATATCGAAAAAGTACCCGCTCTCCACCGGGATCGAACCCAGTCCCGCTGCGCGGCAGTCGGATACTTTACTACTGAGCCACGCAAGCGCTTGCTGTCAGGCAAAAGAAATGTTCCCTTTATACGCGCCCTGTGCCTCTGCGCCTGTGCGCCTGCCTAGGCGTGCAGGCGCAGATGACCCGAGCCTCCGACAGTATGGTGGCGCCATCTAGTTAACGTGCCTGCAGCCGCCGCGTGCGACGAGATGCAATTCAGACGCGATGCGATTCAGACGAGGCACTGCAATCAACGCTATCCCGATGTTAGATGTGCGCCACGTATTCCGGGTACCTCTTCGGTACACGTTATGGCGTCTCCTCGCAAGGTACGAACCGCTGCTGAAGAAGAGAATCGTAGAGCTACGTGCGCGGCTACAACCAGGCATCATCGGGCTCAGCAGACTGCTGTGCAGAGAGCATTACAAGACGCAGCTCGCCGTCGACGCCGGGCGGACAGTTCAGATCGTTCTCGTAAAAATCGAGGAGAAGACACTTTGCCGCGAAGACCCTGTTGTGCGTGGTGCCGAAATTGGAGCTACTAATGCGCCGCTCAACCAGCTTACGCTGTGACTGTGCTGCGTGTGCCGCGCAGGCCTGTAACTTTTTATGACATGAACCGTCTGTATGCATGTGTATGCAGTGCGGATATAATGAGTAAATTGGGAATAGTGCCAGTTGCTGTGCGGCTACTATGAACATGTCCGTCTTAGATATAATCCCCTCGATCGATAATTCTATTTTAGGACTGGTTAAGCTTCAATGATATGGTAACTAAAATCCACTTTACATAATTCAAATCTTGGTAATAATGCTCTATGTTCTTCCGCAACATTGTGAATTTTGCTTTTCTTTCGTTCTCTAAGCGCTAGGTTTAATGAATGCTTCTGGTGTTGAATTACGATGCGATAAACATGTCGGCATGTTTCAACCATTCGTATGACTGAAAATGGTGGGTGACGAGCTCTAGCAATTACTAGAGAACTTGATATAGCCTGGGGGACGGGACCCCAATACACACTCTCAGCCCCCTTCCCAGTATACGTTGAAGACGTTTCCTTGGGATTTTCCCATAGACCATGAAGAATAGGTGTCGAATAAGCAATTTATTGCTTTATGAGTGCGTTACACACTTGCAATAGTGAAGATACTGATCACCCCCCCCCCCCCCCTGCTGTGCCCGTGAATCGGCGAAGTACGTTTATGAGAGTATTCGTCTGCTTTTCAATTGTGTGGACGTGTGATGTCCGGGACAACTGGCGGTCATGAAGAACGCCAAGATATTTATGCTCTTTCACGAATATCAAAGCTTGCCCTTCAAGCATAAGTTTGAAATTATTCAGCTGTCGTCTAGTGAAAGGAAGTACGGCATTCTTTGCGCATAAGATACTCAGGTCTCTTTATCTTAAAAAGATGTTGATTATATCAAGACCCTCTTGCAGCGTTGTTTTAATGTCTTCTGTAGGAGATCCTTAGGCCCATATGCAAATCTCATCTGTGTACAGAAAGTACTGCAGGCCAGAAGGTAGTTTTTGTGGTACGGCTGCCATGACGCAGTTGAATAAAAACGTACTGAGAACAGTTCCCTAGGGAATGCCTTGCGGGATGCTGTGATAACTACTCCCTCCTTCAATTGTCCTTTAGACCATAAATATATTTCTTTCGCTTAAGAAATTTGATATCTACCGCAGTGTTAGGATGTGTAGACCAAGCTCTAACATACCAGCAAGAACGTGTATGTGACTTATAGTTTCGAATGCTCGCTGAATGTCTAAGAATACTGCGATTATCACATTTCTACACATACTTTCATGTTCAAGGCATGTGACAATGTCTAATACTGCGCATCCATTGTACACCGTTTTTGTCGAAAGCCTGTCATGTAGTTCGAAAGCACACTTGTTTATTCACACCACCATTCCAGTCGACAGTCTACCATCTTCTCCATTATTTCTCCATCTTCTCCAAATATAAAACTCTTGACCAAGGGAGTAATGAACTAGGCGCGCAGATGACCCGGTACGTTAACTTATGCGCCATTTCTGCTTTTAACGCACAAGTGAGTTTTCCGTGGTTTTTCACCAAGTTCCTTACAGTAGCTTACACAATGCGAGCTTGATTCATCGGTGGATCACCGAACACACCAAGCAAATCAAAAGTGACTGCCTAAGGCAGGTTCTCAGCCACGTTCTAAATATTCTGATATTATATTTTTTTTCTTTGCTACGCAGTCTTTCTAAAGATCTTCCTACCTGCACTTCAACGTGCACTAAAGATGATCAACGCTTTGCTCCTCTGTAGTGAAACTCTCAAATTATCACGAAATGTCCTAAACATGCTCGCCAAGGAAGTGCGTAGTATCAGCCTTTCCTTCCTATGCTTGTAAGATAATATAGCCCGTTACCTTTCTTTAAATGGAAAACATGTCATGGGTGCTCCACATTATTCTAACAGAGGTCGGGGTAGCATAGAGTTTCGCTGCCTCTTGCAAGCCAGAATGCCTTATGGCACCTAGCATGCGGGGTAATGTGGCATTGCAACAACTCTGAACGTAAAATCTGTCCAAATCGTTCGAAAAACAGAGAGTAGCTTGAACCAATGTGACTATAGTGATGAATCTGATATAGCGTAAATCTTATCGTGGTGTCCAAGAGTGGCGCTACAAACTAGCCATTTAAACGAGGGCCATCATCTGTGGAGCTGTGAAGCATGTACAGTCGTGGCGCACTTTCCCTCCTGAGCAGTCATCTATGTCGCTGTCTAGTCACGCAAATCATGGTGCATTTTTGCAAAAGATGTTGGATTATCATGGTCTCGGAATCATACAATCAAGAATATTTAATCAGCACCATCTTAGCACCCAATACAGGATCACTGCAAAACAATGGGCTCTCCGAATTCGACTTTGATTCGGCTTATTTACCACATCGGGAACACAATAAAATGCACCTTAGTGATAATAAATACGAAGAAAAGCTACATTTTGGCAGCTTGACTCGCTCCGCCAACCCCAGATAACACAGGCAAACACAAAATCAACAGTTCCGACGATTTACCTATGTCCTGGGACAACCACACCCACCGCAAGTTGAAAATTCGTGAGTCTCATCAATTCGTCTAAGTCTCTGCAGACCTCAACTCATTTTCTTTTTCATCGACTTTGGTACTTTTACTGAAAACGCCAGCGTGTTCTAGACGCCGTCACGTCCTGTACAAGAACTCTACTTACTCGCGACAAAACAGATGACCTAACGTTTTATGCTCTAAGGCCGCATCTGCATAAACAGGAGCTTCTGGATGAGTCATAGGCCACATGCTGTCCTCTAACCTGCATTGCAAACTCACTGCATGGGGAGGAGTTTTCATGCCTGTCACTCTTTTTCTGTGTGTTCCGTCCTCATGGGCATGCATTCACCGCTCCTACTAAGCAACATCTACTCGTGCTTTAAACGACATAACTACAGCTTGCCCTGAGGGTAACTCTGATGTTTAATTCATTGCACTGCTAAGCACCATTTCACACATTTTAGGTCGACGTCTTCGCTTACCGTTACGGCTATTATACGGCCACGTTCCCCTGGCCAATAAGCAAAGCAAGGACTCACCTGGAGGAAGTTCTCGCGCTCAAGCAAGCGTCGACCTTACGGCGTGCGCGTCGGTTTCGGACTGGCGAGTCGCATTCACCAGCCACGGACGCTTATCACCGCGGTGTCCATTTCGTTTTTCTTGTTCTCGCCTGACGGATGGCGTTTCTCGTGGGTACATACAACGCGCACGCACATATTTTGGATGGAGAAGGGACACGGGCGAGGCGGGGTGCATATTTTTCCGGGAAGCGGCCCCGGCCGACACCGGACCAAGGCCGCACCTTCTTGAGCGCGAGAGAGATTTCATGCACGCTACAATGACGGCGGGCCCGCTACCCTCCCGCTGTTTGCATTTGTTTATCACCTCTATAAGAAGTCTACTAGGGGCGGTTAGAACGACAGTGGAGGTTATACCGCATTTACTCGGACGCTACGCTGCCAGCAAACAAATGGCTGCCATCAACGTTCCCGCTTGGCTGTTAAAGCTTATTACCGCCCGCATTCACAAAAAACGTTCTTGCGCTATAATTTTTCCTAAGAGCAAATTCCAGCGAATTAGTGCAGGCGGCCGGCCAATGACAAAGCGCACTTACGAACGAAGGACCCGATTCGCGAAGCTTTTCGTTCGTCAGAACTTTCCCTGACTGGTCCGCTGCCTTCGATAATAGTACGTTCGCTGTCGCTATTGGCCCGTTTTCTTTCTTCCGAACTTAACTAACGTAATTACGCTTTGTGAATAGGGGACGAGAAGCTTTGTGAAATTCACAAAACTTCTCGCTCAAAAGTGCCCTTTATCATTGGCCAGCTGCAGCGGCTAGTGTGTCCGACATCGCGGTTGGCTGACACCTGTTCTTAGGAACAGTTTTAGCATAAGATCTTTTTTTTTTTTTTGTAAATACGTGCCCAGCATTTTAAACACACAGCAGCGCTGACAAAAGAAAGCATCTTTAGAAGAAACTTCTGGGTGCCCGCAGATATAATATTATAACCGCATTCCATGCCATTTTATTGTTTACGTGAGGCGAGAGCTACATGTTTGATTTGAACTACGAAACTTTCTTGAGGCCTAAGCATGCTGACCAGGCCTGGTATTCGCAAAAAGCTCTTACGCTAGAATGATTCGCAACAAGCTTCAGCCAATCCTAAAGCTGAAAACATCACTATCAAAGGTGGCCGGTCGTGAACTTACGGACGAATAGCTATGTGAATTCGGCCCCAGAATCCATAAAACGGACTGTGCAGCCGTGTGGGCGGTCCCCGCTATGCACAACTTGATTCCATATGCCTGGGGTGCTATGCAGGATGCGCCGAGTTTCTCGTTCACCCGAGTTTTACCCGAGTTTGCTCGATGGCAGTCAGTGAACGGAGATAGCAAGGAACGTGCAATAACAGCAGGCAAAAAGAAATGTCGAGATAAAGCTGCGTATGACAACATGAGCGCACCCTGCGCGGCACAGTGCTGCCGGGCTTCAAGCACAGAGGACTGCGCAACAAAACGCGCCAGCGCCGCGTATTGTTGTCAACGTATTATCGCAATTTAGCAATACCGTCACTGTCCCGCTGTCTGTCTGCACACTTGCCGTGAGCCGCTTGCCACGCCTTTCTCGGGCGCGTCAAGGGCGTGCCTCCTTTTTCGGGCATTATCTTTCTATCCTCCGTCGAATGCGAACAGGGCACATGCGGTGCATTCTTGCACCTATACTTTCCCTCAATCGAATACTTTGAAATACAACAAATAAAATAACCAACATTTTACTTCTTAAAGTATCGGTTTTTTTGTTTTGAATGCTGTAAATTTGTGATGACAAACGGACATATAATGAATTATTAAATTTTGTACTTTTTTGCCGCGAGTGGCGACAGTGAGGCGAAAGCTTACAAGCGGATACATTCTAGAGGGTCACACGCACGAGGGAGTTCATGCGGTGAGCAGTCGCCAGGGGCGCTGCAGTGCTATGTTCAATAAAGTCAGTCATGACAACGATCTGCCCATTCCCTGTCTAATAGGGGAATGGCAACGCAGCGCTGCGGCATGGCTGTTCACCGCAGGTGCTTCACTGCGGCGGCTATTAAGGCCGCCGCTTTACCAACTGAAACGACACTTTAGCCATAGAGACAGGAGCAACGGCTGTCGCTGCAAAATGGCTGTGCGGTATTCTGGGTCCGTAGTGACGCAGCACAATGAAAATGCACCAGTTTATCTGCGTGCGCGAAGTCTCCGCGATGCATTGCGAACACGAGCGTGCTGCCCAGCGACACAGTTCGTCGCTTGTCACCGCTTGCCCATTGAAGGTGCCTCCGTGCGCATGTGCGCAGAATTTGAGTGTGTTGTTCACTCCAATGTGCTTGCCGATTGCCTCTGCTGCTGAGCTAACAGCGATCGCAGATGGATATCGTAACGACAGCGCAGCAATCGCATTTTGGTGGATGAGGGCTCTTGTGTGCAGTTAGGAAATTAGACTTCGAACGCAGGAAGGTGTTGCAATTGTTTAGTGTGCCGTGCTTGTGATGACAAAATGCCATTGCACTGGGTGTGTTTGCGCTGACCGCTGACCGTGTTTGCTGCACTATATCACTGACAGAGCAGCCATCTCAAATGACAGCTGCGATACGTAGTCGTTGGAAAACACTACGCACTGCTCAAGATCGTCGTCCACCACGGCGCATCGACGCCTTGCAAGCAGCTACAGTGACGTGCGGATAATTATTTGCTGTGCGCTACGTAGCCACAACGCAGGCAATAAACCGTGTTGTGGGGTCATCACAGCCCAAGAAGACATATGCATAAGGCAGCGAAAGTCGACGCTTTTTTTTATATAGTGATGCTGAGTACATCACCGATGACAGTGCGTTGAGCGTGTTTTATTTCGCCGGTCAAGATTGTTAATGCCTCTCAGTTCCGCACCACGTCGCTGTTGTCGAAAAATAAGTTGGGCGTGGCCCAACCGTGGTGGGCGCGCACAAGAGTTACATGCCTCGCTCGGGGCGTGACCTATGGTTTTGATTGACACGCGAACTCGGGCCAAACTCGTACATCGCGAAACCCCCCTCGAGTTAAACTCGGGAACATGGTGGCGGCAGCAGCAGCCTGTGTCATCGCATCCAGCGGCGGCAAGCGTCAATATGACCATCTGGACCCGTTCAGCTACATGGCCGACGTAGAGTTTCAGCGTCGTTTTTGCCTTTCCAAAACATCAGTGCGCTGGCTGTGTGACGAGTTAGGCGAGCGCCCTTGTCTGCGGAGACTGCGTGGCGGGCATATTATGCTTTCCGAGCACAGACTGATGTGACTAGGCTGCGGAGGAAAAGTTCTTGTGATCGCTTCGGCTCTCTCCTGTTTCAAGCGCTGCTCGTCCACCGCGCCCTAGCCCCAGGCCAGGTCCGGCGTCGTCATCGGAGTACTGGGGCACCTATGAGCACCTGGGGTTCAACCCGGGCCAACCAACCTGCGTAGGCGAAGTGGTCACATTATATTGGAAGACTCAGAATGGAAGCCGGGCTGCCTTCCGATGCAACAGGTGCCGAAATCAGTTTTCGCAGTTACACGGTAAAGCTGCACTGCACGGTCAGAGAGGCGAAGGACGTTACTTCGCCAACACGGACCGCCTCGGCCATCCGAACGACCACCTCTCCAGGCGGCAAATGATTTGGCTCACGTACTGCGTGAGCAAAAGCGTAGACATATGGCTGTTGAAGGAGATGACCGGCGACTTGTTTCCTCTATAGGAGCACACCATCGCCGACAGGACGAACTACCCCCGTAAGGTCGCGAGGGACGAGCTGCTGGCGCGACCTCCATTTGGTACCCCGGGTAGATAGCGCAAATTGATGAGTGCCTTCTTCGCGGCGAGAAAAAGTATACAATCGAGGCCGCCTAATGACGGGCTACAACTTTCCGCCAGCCGCCAAAATTACGGTGGTGTTAAAGTTGGGGGCCCATGGGTCTTCGGCATGTTCTGCGTGACCAGAGGGGTGTTGCGACTTTCAAAGTCTACCGACGAAAGGCGGCGACGCTAGGCGCCATTATTGCAGCCAATGTTCAACCTGGGACCATTATTCATAGTGACGAATTGGCCGCATACAAATGTATCCCAAATTTAGTGGATGCTAACGGGGCTATGCCTCAATCCGCATTGGTAGACAGTCAACCAAAGCGTGCACTTTGGGGACCTCATCACGGGCGTTCACACGCAAAAAAAGAAAGTTATTGTCAAAAAGTGGAGCGCTCCCTCGTCAGCGATGGGTACAGGGTAACTGCACCGATGCTGGAGTCCCACCTGGGATGCATGTGGTGGCAGTCAACATCCACGTGCGCTGGAAATACCCTTTCGTGCGTTTGTTAGAAGCCACGGATCGCTCGGGCTAGCCACTACAAAGACTCTTTCCTGCGGTTGTTAGAAGCCATCGCTCGACGCTTGCCAGTATGGAGGTGTATCGCAAAGTAAAAGAAAATAAAGCGTAGTTTTCTGACCCTTGTATGTGTGCTTTCCGGCATTCCTGTGTGCTTACACGGTAAGCGCGCGGCAAACCACTTATGCGCTAGCCGACGCTCACTTCGTCTTGTAGCTGGATGCGCGCGCTACTCGCACCTTTTCTTTAGCGCGAGCAACGAGCGATCTGTTAAAAGCCCAGTGTGAAAACCAGGCGCACACCAATCTCTGCTCGGAAATGGGAGCGCAAGCACGTAGCGAGCCGCACCAATCCAATCTAGAGCAAAGGAGCAACGAGCGATCTGTTGGAAACCCAGTGAGAAAAGCAAGCGCACACCAATCGGTGCTCGGAAATGCTAGAGCAAGCACGTATCGAGCCGTGCCAATCGAATCCAGAAAAAAAAGAGGGGGGCGAGCGTCCCCTCCTGGCATAACGCGAAACGTATTTAAATACAAATTAGTCTAATACACATTCCGTGTACATCGTGGAAACATTAAAATGCTTACAACCCACGTTAATGTGACTAATATTAGTGTACTAAATGAATTTATTTTATAACTTGCTTGTGCCTGTATTGCACTCGGTGGAACGACAAACAAGTGAAAGAAGGCACGACCATGCACCGACCGTATGATCACGTGAGCCCCAGTTTGTCGACCGCCCATATGGCAACGCCCAAGGGATAATAGCCACCCAGAATGAATCTAGATAAACCAATGAAATTGGAGGTGTGCCGATGGACAAACTTCGTCTTGTTACCATTTGTTCTTTGATCTTGGGGCGTCGCCAGAGCTCGTGAAGATCCCGAGTTTCGCCAAACTCGGGGCATCCTGCATAGCACCCCTGCTCAAGTAAACAAGAGAAGTACTCAAATTTGGAACGAATTGTTCACCTCTTGCAGCGGCAACGGCCAGCAATCAAGATGATTGTTCTGTCATTCGCAAAACCCGGAGTCACAATATTGTCACTGAGCGACATTTTAAACCGTGTGAAACCAGGTACGGTTGCTTATGAGCCACCTTTTTTCTAAACTGCATCTCCCTTCTCCTCCTAATCGCTCTCTTACTACGCTTTTTCTCAGAGAAGACTAGGGGATCAGCACGTGCTAGCTCAGGCCAACCTCCTTGCCCTCCAGATAATGGTTCGCAAACTAATCCAACCAATCAGTCCAAGAGTATGTTTTCGCTACCAGATAGAAGCTCTCTTTAAGTGTCCGTCACACAGTTCACATTGCAGTTGAATGCACATACGGGGTACAACGAGCTTCATTTTTGCTTTTCTGCCCGAAACCTTCTTATAAGAGGTTCGTTTATATATGTGAGAGAGAAGAGGGAAGTTAACTTTAGATTTTAGAACGAGCGAGATTATGAAGCGCATTATACTGTTTTTCTTGCATTCAAACATTCGTTAACGCCCTTCCTTCATTCTTGTTTTCTTGTGACTTTCACACACTGCCTATAAAGCACTGTAGTTGATTTATGACATCTCTCTCTCTATCTCTCGTTCTTTCTTTCTCTCTAGTTAATAATAACAATCGCTATTATGTGACTGACTGACGAACAGTTTTATTGCGTTCATAGTGACAATAAAAAACCACAGGAAAGAAGGCCGTGATCCGTAGCAGCCTTATCAGAAATGTTAAAACCATCTACAACGACCTTAGTTAGGGCCCTCTCTCGCTTAGAACGAATGGCTTTGTCGCATACAACAAATTTCGCAAGGAGACAATCAAGCCTGGTGTGCTTACAACAATCTAGTTTACGTGCCACTTTCCTTTATAACGAGCGCAAAACGAAACTAACCGCGGCCCAGCGGCTTCATGACTGCTGGACGTGTAAACAGACAGCAGCGGAGGCAGCGTTGACAGCTTACACATTTGAATGTTGACCGGAAATCATATTTCAAAGCATGTTCTGCGCAAATTTTTGCACTTACAAGCCATCTTCGAGCATGTTGCTGATTTAACGGTCAATTACCTTACGCGCGTAAGGAGGACCTGTCCAGTCGCCTGCAATCGACTGCCTGAAGGTGTCCTCAAGTTTAAAACGAATAAAAGTAAGGCGCGCAGCGGAGCAAAGTTATACGACTAATTCGATGTCGCAAATTGCTAGCATACAGCACAGTCGCATAATCATCACTCACTCCCTGTTAAGTAGTTTCGAAGACAACTTCCTATATAACGAGTGTCTCTTATGTAAATAACAGTTACCGTGCCACGATGTATTTTGGTACAAACAGGCTCATTGGTGCGTGCGTGCATGAAACGCTAATGATAGCCGAACCACTGCCGCTGCATGGTGAACCCTTGAAAGCAGCAGACACCATGCCGGCGCCCAATGCCAGTGCCGATATCTATTACCCCGCCACGTTACCAGTAGACTCGAAGGAATCGCTGAAGTCTACTGTCTTTCTTGTTTTCTATCTCTCGATGACACAAACGCCAGCTGGCGTCCGTGCAAGGATAAATAATTCAGGAGAACGAAACCAGCGCAGGTAACCAGCTGACAAACAATAAATTTTGCTGTTACGACGGCTCACGCATTCGTGAATTAACCTCTCGGTTCCATTCTCCTGAATTATTTATTCCTGCATGAACGCCAGCTGGGAGTATGTCACCGAGAGGCAGAAAGCAATAAAAGGCAACAGATTTCAGTGATTCCTTCGACTCTGCAATCATTTACTGCGACAACATCATTCTACCACATTTCAAACCGCCATTTTGTTTTTGCTTGCCTGCAATTTTCCTCGAATAATTGTGCTGACCCAATGCGGAAGAATGATCTAGAAACTATAGCGGTTACATGCACTCAGACCTTGCACTAATTGCACAATATTGCTTTTGCACAATAACGCAATATATCGAATACTGAGAATCTAAATTCTTATGGCATCCGCTATCTTGAACTATTGTGCAAGCTGTGCGATATTGCGCTGCACGCCAACTCTGAGAGCGGTCGCGTCTGTACGTGTGTTGCGGAGGCGATAACGAGCAATACTGTAGCGGGCGATAATATCTTGTACCGCGTGATGACGTACCATTTAGTATGTTTTTACTCATAATACTGCATACCTTGTGGAAAACTCGTATGCAAGGCCGAAATGCAGGAACAATATGTTCTTCAAAAGTTCATTTCTGTCGGACGATTAGGCATCTCAAGGACATTTATGATCAAGATGACTGTCAGCCAGATTGGTATCCACTTTCGATTAGGTGTTAAGGCTCTCCTTTCAGTTTTTAGTGCGATGGAGGGTGTTGCTTCGTATTGTGTGAATTTTATTTGTATATACTCCTCGCTGTTTTGTCATTGATTGTGACTATCTAGTGCGATTATCAGGTGCTTGCAATGCTGTAAATAGTTCCTGTGCGTACGCCATTTTTACTCATCGTAATACCTACCACGATAGAAAGAAAGAAAAGTTACGCGATAGCTATGTGGTTAGTGCGCCCAGCTAAATAAATGTACACGGCTGCACTGACATCCCAATGGTGTCGTCCGTGGTCGAGCTTTTCTTTTTCTTCGCCTTGTGGCGATGGTCAAGCGGAGGGTGACGAGGCGGCCTGACAACGACAAAATAAAGTTGATGACAACGGGCCTGACCACCATAACAGAATGAACAGACAAACAAGGCAAACCCAGTTTCGAACACTCAGCTGATGTCGCGCAGTAAAACTGAAAAAGTTGGTAGATCAGCAGTGCCAATTATACATTCGGCTGGCCGTTCTCGGGCGCTGCACAACCCCCCGACGGCGCGCGTTACATCAGACTGGTCTAAATCGAGCACTCGGAACGCATTCGGTTGATTCTTTCAGAGCACCGCGCTCCCGCTCAGAGCGCTTGGAGGTGCTCTCACTTTTACTTTGGAAGCATGACCGATATCTGACAGAAATTCCATCACGTGGCCACCCCGATTGCTCTGGTAGCAGCTAGCACGTTTGGCCGGGGCAACCTTTCTCCGGCTACAATCTCGAGAGGGCTCTGCATCGCTGCAAGCCGAACGGGAGCGTGGTAGGCAAATGTACCATGGAATATCAGGTTTGCCACCCTGTACACGGGTGTAAAGGGGGGGGGGGGGGGGACGAGTTGGCAGAGTAAAATATGAGAGAGGACTATGCTTGGCACATTGCGTGAAGCTCAACACCTCAAACTAATACTCAGAGAAAAAAAATAGGAAAAAGAACTGCCAGCAGTCCTGTGTATTCCGACCTTCGTGAAATTAAGCAATCTCGAAGTTACTGTCGCGTGCAAAAGTAAAGGACCTCCCAAAATTTTGCAAATCCCCAATACGCACTCAGTGGACGGAACTGTTGGCGTCTGTCGTTTAACACATCCACAAATAGGGACGATGACATCTTTGCCAGCTGATGCAAAAATGAAAATCAATATCGTAGTGGGTGGTCCGATACTTTTTCTCAACAGAAGGTCCTGATCCCAGAACTCCGCCATCAAATTTTACTCTGATTTCATTGGCTTCGTGATATCCACACAGCACTTCAATTGCACTCCGGTCACATTGGAGTGCTTAAGAGTTGTATCGGCGTGACAGCGCCAGTTTCTTTATATAAATATAATCTGAGGATAACTGAATTGACGACACTGGCGAAGCTAATACATGATGGCGCATGTGAAACGCTATCGCGCTACGTGACCAGAGTGTGCCTGGAATAAGTTCCCCGTCAAGACCGCAAATCTGGTAAAGCTGTCGTATAATTCCATCGCAAAAACGCCGATACCTGTAGTACGACCCAACACATTAAAAAAAAACTTCGCGTGTTTCAGTTTCCCGAGTTCTGTTGCGCATTTCGTATTCAGTTCTACCTGGCCATTCTACCAATCGGTCACAAAGAATTTCCACTTACACTTGTCAAGAATAAATGCGCATTCATTTTGGCATACATTGTTTTACAAGCGACTTCGCCACTGTGTGACGTCTGCAAAGGCCTGGTTTTGTCGAACTATGCTATCGGTCAAGGATCTACAAGCGACAGTCAGACTGTTGCGTTCGAACGAGTGAACGAGTATCAAGAGCCCGCGCCACTTCATGAATGACCGTACCGAATATTTCAAAACTGCTACACTGGGAAATCAGCGCATGATTATTAAACCTTCGTGTTAAATAGCTCTCGTTAAACTCTAAAAATGAAACAAGCGAAACGTGAGCCCAACTCTATTTTATATTATCATCTATAGCATGCAGTTTGAGTGTACAAATATAGGCCACCGAAAAAGCATGAAAACGTCCGCGCCGGCTCCACATTGGTCGTTGAAAATTTGTAGAGAACGTCCCGTACTGCTGTAATCGCCCTTTCTCATGACGTATGTGCATACAACACATCCGTCACTGCGAGGCAATGGCACGGCGATATACTGTTAATTGCATGCCATAGCTCTCAAGACCAGTTGGCTCATTCCGTTGCTATAAACGACTAATTTTAGGGCTAGATATTTATTGTGGAGTATCTAGTACTAATTTTACTCATAGATGTGAAAGTTAGGCCACTCTTCTAGGGCACTTGAAATAACCTCCCTAGCTAAGGCTACTGAAATTGTTTGTTTATGTTGGCGCGAACGGTGACAAAGCTACTCCAAATTCGAAGCTATCCTATAACGAATTTTCCTGTAGAAGGTGAGATGTTCTGTCCAAAACTGAAGATACAGTTTACTTCCTCATGAAGCAAACAGAAAGCAGCCATGAACAGTGCTCTTCTTTTTATTTAATGTTCTCCTTGGTCTTTTTCTTTTTTACTACGTATCTCTTTCGGCAAGTCCATAGTATATGTGGCACAAAGACAGTCTACGAATGGTTACTTAAAGGTGTGAAGTTAAGAACCGACCAACCTGAAGACTAAGAAAGATAGATCATGGACAGCACGTTCTAAAAGTCGCCTTTGTTGTGTCTGCATAAAACTGGCCTTCATGTTTACATTTAATTTCATCTTTAAGTTATGCCGCGTGCCAACCCAAGTGAATAAAAAACATCTCTTTCGGCAAAGCCTCCGAATAAAAAAAAATTAAATACCTTCTTTTCAGCACTGCGTGTGTGCTGGTTGTAAGACGCCTCTCCCATCGAAGCCTTCGCTTGTGTCCTGTGGATATGGACACTGCGTCTACTGCATTTCTAGTCCTCGTTCGGCTTCCATCAAAGGAAGTTTAAAGTCCTAGTTGTAACAAGACTCCTACAGTCTGAGCTATTACTCGTGTCCTTATCATGCGTTTCGAAGCGTCACAGTGGCAGGTGCCTTTGTATCCAAGAAGCAGGGGCAGAGTTCACAGTTTTTCTTTGGCGAGTGCTGTTTGCCACTGGCCAGCCGCCTTTGCTTGCAATATGTATACGCTTAACATAACGATCAGCTGATATACGATCTTAAAACCTGTACTAGCGTATAAGCCGTGGTAGATCAATGAAACTGCCGTTATGCTGCTGAGCACGAGGTCGCGGGTTCGATTCCCGGCAGCGTCCGCCGCATCCCGATGGGTTCAGAATCCGAACAAGCTCGCGTATTTAGATTCATCGAGCGTTAAAGGGCCACAGATGGTCGGAATTGCCTAACAACTTGAATACGGGAGCAGAACCCTAGGAGGCGCACAAAACTCTACATACATACATACATACATACATACATACATACATACATACATACATACATACATACATACATACATACATACATACATACCATACATACATACATACATACATACATACATACATACATACATACATACATACATACATACATACATACATACATACATACATACATACATACATACATACATACATACATACATACATACATACATACATACACCAATTAGCGCAACTGACGTTCTCGCCTACAGGCTTTTAAATTAAAATCGCGCGTTGCAACCGGACAAAAACGGTATTCAAAAAGCACTCATCCGAAAGCATGACTGGCGAAATTACCATAACCAGAAGACGACTGTCTAGGCACACACGTGCCCGGCATACTGCTATAAATAAGGGATAGCTTTCCTTTTCGATTTTTTGTAATGAATGCGCTGTCAGAGAGGTCTTTCAGTGGTTTGACCAGAAGCAAGAGTGAGAGGCTGGCGCAATTCCAGTGGCGGCGGGTGCAGCAGATAAGCTCGCCTGTTGGTGCCGGCGAGCGCGAACAACCTGTTTTTCCATCCCGACAAGAAACGGAAATCGCAGCCGGATTTAGGCGTCATGGCAGTGCAGTCAGGGGGGCCAAGGACGCACAGTGGCCTTTCCTGTCCGAAGATCCGATGTTGCTCCCTTGGAGCTTTGCCCTCAGGTTCGTCTTCGAAGTTCAGGCTGTCCGTATACGGCCAATCAGATGTGCATAGCGTCGAGTGAAGGCGACGCTCACGCGGATCCGGAGAAGCATGCTTGCTTGGCATCGCTTTACTTTAGCTGGGAGGCGAAAAGTCCTATCACAGTTTATTTCCCCCAGGCGCCTGTACAGATGGTCTGGTTGAGCCCAGTAATGTGCTGCGCAATCTCGCATGAGTGTAATCAACAAAGAGTTTACATCGCTCCGTGAGTTTACTTCGACGGCTGTAGGAATAGCGGTTCTTGATTCCGCATCAGCTAGCTCGTTTCCGGCCAAGCCGCAGTGACCAGGTATCCAATGGAAGGTAATTGAGTGACCGTTCCTCTGAGCAAGATCGAATATTTGTCGGATGTCTAACGCTAGCATGTAACATTGTCCTCTCCTCGGAGGGAGAATCGATAGCTTGCAGCGCTGATCTTGCGTCAGAAAGAATAGTCCGTGTACGTGGTGTCAGGTAGGAGACAAAACTGACAGCTTCCCGTATTCCGACAAGCTCTGTAGCTGTGGAGGACAATTTGTGGTCCGATTTGTATTGGCGGGATGTGCCCAGCTGAGGGATCATGAAGGCCGCGGTCGAGGCACATGAAGTAACCGATACGTGTGTGTATATGTGCATAGAGCCGTCGTATATAGCCCAACCAAATGGGCAAGGTGAATTGTTTATGGCCAATGGAAGGAACACGAGGCTTCTTCGAAATCCCAGGTATCTGAACTATGCAGTATCCACGGCGGCATTTCAGAGATGACGGTATGCGCGAAGTCTGAGGTGTAAGATATGCCTGTGAGTACGAAATGACCCGCATGACGAAAGGGACAACGTAGCCTGTGGCCGTATACGTGAAGATTTTCGTTTTTCATTCTTTTTGGTCCTTCTTCATTGGCTATCACGACACCACGCCTTGGTCATCGCCGGTATCAGCCACTCGTTGCAACGGCTGATAAGGAATGAGCAAAAATTAAATTAAATTATGGGGTTTTGCGTGCCAAAACCACGATCTGATTATAAGGCACGCCGGAATAATTTGGACCACCCGCGGTTCTTTAACGCGCGCCTAAATCTAAGTACACGGGTGTTTTCGCATTTCGCCCCCATCGATATGCGGCCGCCGTGGCCGGGATTCGATCCCGAGACCTTGTGCTTAGCAGCCCAGCACCATAGCCAATAAGCAACCACGGCAGGTAAGAAATTAGTAGAATCGGAAGGAAAAGATCCCTTACAAAAAGGGCTCCTCTCCAGCTTTTTATAGTTACACATGCATGTATTGTGGGAGCCACTATGACGAAGAATTGCACAACGAACTTTTTTGTTTAAAAGATACTAGTTTAACAAATTTACTTGTTTAACAAATTCACCTGTTTTTTTTTTTTTTGCGTCCGAGGTGCCATTTTAGTATTTTAGAGTAAAATTATCGGCAACATGTAAGTTCAAACACTACCATTTTTCGGTCCTGCTCGGATGGACAAACGTGCTTCCCAGCTGCGCCTCCCTGACCGCCGCGCGCGAGGCGTAATTTAGCTCCGATTACGCGGTGCCACAGCGGTGGCATCTGCGCAGGCAACGTTGCATGGTCCAGCAATGGCTTCTTTCTTCCAGCAAACCATACTATAGTAAGGGGCGTTGATATCATGGTTGCAATTATATAAGTGATACTACTATACCATATTTTCGCGCATATAACCCGCCCTTGCACATAACCCGCACCCCTAACTTTGAACTCCACGAAAAATTAAAAAAAAAAAAAAACCTCGCGTATAACCCGCACGATGTCCGAAAAAATGAGGACTACGAAGTTACAACTATGCGCAGCCATCATTTCGTTTTCAAAACAAATTTATTTTAAAACGACCGCCGCAACGTTGTCAGCGGTGTCGTCCGATTCACTGCTGCCATCCGAGGCTTCGTCGACGCTATCGAAGACGTAATCATCTTCGGAATCATCTCGCAGCAGCTCTGTTGCCGATTTCTTTAGCAGCAGCTATGACCTTCCGTTTCTCTTTCACAGTGAAAGACTGCCGCCGAGACACATTCATGATGCCTAAGGCTGGCCAACTGTGCAAACTGGGCGTGCAAGAAACGGCACCTGACTCGTGCGAAAAGCGTGCGAAAAGCACAGAACACCCATACCGAAAAGCATTTTTCTTCCACCATGCCGAAAAGCGTCTAACCAGACTATGAACGTGGATCAGGCAATAACCTGTGTTGGCCTCTTATTGGCTTAACACACGTCGATGTCGATAGGCATGCGGACAATGCGGAATCTGCACGGCAGGCCGCGTGTTGCAGTGAAGCCGACCCCCACCCCCTCCCTTCGCGAATATTCGCAGATAACCTGCACCCCCACTTTTTAAGCACATTATTTCAATTTTTGGTGCGGGTTATATGCGAGAAAATACGGTATAACAAGTTTTCATTGCATCGGTTTCAGCAAGCGACCCCCTTTGAGATTTTTAAAGACGCTTCACGAATAAATCTTTGTGAACTCGACTTCTGCGTCTTCGCACTTCGAATTTCGTATTCTTCTTTGTAACCGTTACTTTTCGATGCCACTAAATATTAGTTATCACTGCTGTTTTGTTCCCTAATCCTCATTTTTATAAATTCAGGAGTTCCAAGTTAGGTATAGAATTAGAAAACATTCCTTTGTATAATACAATTTTTTAATTGATACTTGCACGTTTGCGTAAAATTATTCAAATTCTGATCCTCACGCCGGATAGCCAGTTCAGCTTCGTGCGTTATTGGAAAACACGCGGAAAGAGTTCTCAGGAAGGGCGCACCTCGGGCCGAATTCACAAAGCTTTTCATTCGCAAGCGCGATTTGCCAATGATCGGCCACCTTCTCTAATAATATGACTAGGGGTGCGTGAATACGGATTTTTGAAACCGAATCGAATACGAATCAAACAGTGCCAGAAGCGAATCGAATATCGAATACTTTTCGGATAGTTTTCCAATAATGAATAGCCGCTATCAAAATTTATATAAAACGATGTTCCTATCACAGTTTTCGTAAGGTTAGCAAGTTTACGTCATTACATAGTACGCTATGATGCGTTGTTTATTAAAAACACAAATAGAGCCTAATGGGCAAACAAGTAGTTTCTTCGCATGCACAGGGATCTTCAGAGAGTGCAAATAATCGCTCTACAGGCTGTAAAGTATGGCTCCCTAAGTAGCGTAGCCTGCTCCACTACGCAAGTTCTTATGCTTTATGTCTATATTGTGCCCGCAGGGGTGAAAATTTACCGTACCTCTGCTCCAATTTTACGTTTATCTGGGCGCAGTTTACGTTTAGAAATATTCGGAAAACATGCGAAAAGTATTCGCATTTACAAATAGTGACTATTCGATTCGAAGACCGAATCGAATAGGACACTATTCGATTCGTCATTCGAAACTTTCGAATATTCGCGCGCCAATAAATATGATCAGCATCGGGTGTGGCTGTAATTTTCTCTTACCAACAGTTCGGGCGTAATAGCGTTTTGTGAATACGGGCGCTAGCTGGGCACGTATTCGCAAAAGGCTGTTACGCTGGAATTCATCGCAAAAGAAATGCCAGCGAATCTTAATGATGGACATATTAGCGAAGTGGGCCAGCCAATCGTAAAAGAGTATCTTGCGAACGGAAATCTTTGTGAATTTGGCCTTTACTCTCTCCCACCGTCCTTGGGCAGGCATGCGTGCACCCCTACCTGTACTAATCAAGGTATTGAAAAACTGCGCAACCCGGTTTGTAAACTCCTTTGTCGCGCTGTGGTAATAACTATTTCCACGATTATGAAACGACGTAAAAATATACTCTTGCCACGCCTAAAATCATATCTGACATCTGCATGAATACAGACGCTAGCCTTAATGCTCAACAGTATTTCGTTGTGATTAAAAACGACAGACACGTGGTAAAGCTGCATATACGTGAGGACACAAGCGGATGTTTGCAGAGCTTCCGGCAAGAATATCGGCTTGAAGGACAGCGCAAAATACCGTGACGAGACAGGCGTATAAAAAACGAGCTCGAAAGCTTTATGCCCTCGTCCTTCGTTGACAGTTAACGCTCGCCACGTCCAGCCTTCCTTTGTCTCCTGCAGTCTACAAAACGACGTAAAAATATTTCAAGGCCAGCATAATAAAGGGAACCGTTCTTTTATCGAGTAAGGAGCACGACAGCTAGCCAGCTCGAGCACCGGGTCTGCGGGCAACGACTGTACAAATTGCGAAGCCTGCTGTCATCAAGACACGCGCTGCCTGTTTCATGTTTTGTGGTGATTGCAGAACGCTTTCTGACGACCGCGCTAGCGTATGTTAATTTTGTTTTAGCTGTCTAGTCTATCTTCCTCTCTTCAGAGCAACCACATCGTCAAAGTTTTGGCTCTTTATCGCTCAGAATTACGTGCACGTATGAACTTACAATCGACGTCGCCGAAGCCGTGCAGTATAAGAACAGCTGGTTTCGTGGGTGGCCCCGTTAAGCGCGGATGCTGACGATTGTGTAATTTACCGATCAGTCTCTAACTGTTGTGACGCAGAAAAACTTCAGCATGATCTAGACCGTGTCCAGGAATGGTGCGACCGCTGGCTAAGGACCCTTAACCTGACTAAATGCAAACTGCTTCGCATCAGCCGCCAAAAGTGCCCCGTTACATTCCCGTACGCCATTGCTAACGAACCTATACAACCAGTAATATCCCTCAAATACTTTGGCGTTACTTTGTCCAATGATCTGTCATGGCATGCACGTGTTACAAATGTCATTTTATCGGCAAATACAGTTCTCAGTTTTCTGAAACGTCACCTTCGTCACGCTCCCAAACACGTTAAATTAATAG
Organism: Dermacentor silvarum; assembly: GCF_013339745.2. Lineage (NCBI taxonomy): Eukaryota > Metazoa > Arthropoda > Arachnida > Ixodida > Ixodidae > Dermacentor > Dermacentor silvarum. The sequence goes on from NC_051159.1 coordinate 77,827,777, forward strand.
CCTATAAATCACTTATCCGTTGGAAACTAGAGTATGCGTCAGCCATATGCCCCGCATCAAGTATGTCTCGTAGATGACCTTGATTGGTACAAAATCTTCTCGCCAGATTCATTCACTCATCTTATTCTCGCAAAGTCAGTGTTACCGCCCTCAAAGCGGAATCTGAATTGTGAACTTTATCTCTCCGCCGACGCATAGCAACACTTTGTCTATTCCACAAGCTTTTCTATTCTTCACTTCGTAGTGCTCCTTACATCACCCCACCCGCATATATATCTCGTCACACTAGTCACCAACGGCAAGTTTCTCGTACACGTGTAAGAACTGTTAATTTTTCAGCACCTTTTTTTGCTCGTGCAGCCAAAGACTGGAACGGCCTTCCTGACAATATCGTCACTATCACCTGTCCATCATTTTTTTCTGCCAATGTGACTGAATACCTGTTATCGCAATTTTGAATGTTTTATTGATTCTTTAAGTACACCAACCCCTTATGTAATACCCCTCGTGGGGTCTTTAAGGTAAATAAATGAAATGAAATGCGTCGCTGGAAACAAGAAAGCTCGCATATCAGACATAGTATGTACGCCCAAAGCCTGGATATGCTGCCATTGTCTGTAATCCCTCACACTCTTAGCTCACTAACGACCTAGAAGCTACACAAATTCCCGCGGCGTGGTATGTCGCCTTTGAATATTTCCCCTGTATCTAGCGTCACTGCCACTCAGACGCCCTCACGATCTAAAACCTCTTCAGTCCCGCCGAATCATTTCCCCCCTTTACCTATCGCTCTTTTTTTAGCAGCACGCAGTCATGGCCCCCTCGGCTCAAACCACAGTCATGAACGTCATCGCCTCTTAACCACAGTAAATCTGTAGCGCTTATTCGTGGACGCATGTCACACTCATTTTTCCCCCCAGTGCTTTGTGTAACGCCCTTACCCACAGCATCGCCTCGTGCAGCGACCGAACATCTTTCCGATCCAGTCACATTGATTAAAGCACAACCCTCGTCATTACTTGCTTCTAACTTACATAAACACCACTAAATTGCTACAGCATACGTAGAAGAAGAACAGAGATGCTTATTTTTTTCCAGATTATTATACGCTAGTAACAAACACTGTAGCCGAAGGCTAGTTGAAGGTCCGATAAAAAAATGTAAAGGAAATCCTAGCATGGCAGGAATAAAAAAAGAGCTACAGTAAATTGTACATACAGAGTTGTTGATTGTCAGTTCACAAGTCAACTAAAATTAAGTCAATACAACAGAGTACCAAAGAACAATGTAAGGGGCACAGTTCAAATACAGGAGAATACCTATCTCAATTTAAGGTATGTCGCCACCTTTTTGGAAATCTTTTTACGTTTTGACCCTAAACTGATTCCTTTGTGTCCGCCTTCAGAAGGGCTGCGCTTAAAAAAACCTTACAGTGTGTTCGGTAAAAAAAAAAAGCTACAGTAAATTGTACATACAGAGTTGTTGATTGTCAGTTCACAAGTCAACTAAAATTAAGTCAATACAACAGAGTACCAAAGAACAATGTAAGGGGCACAGTTCAAATACAGGAGAATACCTATCTCAATTTAAGGTATGTCGCCACCTTTTTGGAAATCTTTTTACGTTTTGACCCTAAACTGATTCCTTTGTGTCCGCCTTCAGAAGGGCTGCGCTTAAAAAAACCTTACAGTGTGTTCGGTAAAAAAAAAGCTACAGTAAATTGTACATACAGAGTTGTTGATTGTCAGTTCACAAGTCAACTAAAATTAAGTCAATACAACAGAGTACCAAAGAACAATGTAAGGGGCACAGTTCAAATACAGGAGAATACCTATCTCAATTTAGGTATGTCGCCACCTTTTTGGAAATCTTTTTATGTTTTGACCCTAAACTGATTCCTTTGTGTCCGCCTTCAGAAGGGCTGCGCTTTAAAAAACCTTGCAGTGTGTTCGGTAAAAAAAAATTAAAACTGATTTAAGAAAATTACCCAAAATATGCCCATCACGCCAGGGGTCATAACTACCAATCCTACCACACGAAAATAAATTGGCTTGGCAACAATGTAGGTGTATATGTAGGCTGTGCGATGAACTAGGATCTTTGCGCTGTCATCAGTATTAAGTATGTTACAGCCAAAAAACCAAAAATTGTGTATTTCCAGGCGGTCGCATTTCAACTGAAATTCTATAACATCAAAAGTTATTCATGGTTTTCAATATTCCTAGTTCTTTGCGCAGCTTAATGTTGAAGAAAGAAGCATGGGAAGTTTCATTTAAAAATATTGGTTTATTAAAAAGTTACGAGCTTTTGCGCAACAAAAAAAAACAACTGAAATCGAAGTTTCGAGAAAAGCAAGAATTAAGTTTTCCAAACACTTAATATACATCAAGGGAAGGCCGTGGAAGGCTAAAACCTACGAGGATCATAGGTGGGTCCATCATTCATCATTTATTTTCCCTTAAGGACCCCTGTCGGGGTATTACATAAGGGGGGGTTACAGGAGGTAAGAATAGGAATATAGACATGGTTACAATTTCCTACAGCCTGTGGATTTCATTTGAGAACACAACTAAAAAGAAAAAAGGAACACACAAAAAAAAGAAAAACTTCGCGGCACACCGAATACAATGCAAAAGCAAGAAAAAAAGAAAAAAGAAAAAAAGAAAAAGCGAAACAAGGAAAACACAGTACGGTCATTATAAGGTTAGAGTTTGAGGTAATCAGTAAGCAGCCGTTTAAAGATAATGTGGTTACGCTCGCTGACAACTCTATCTGGTAATCTGTTCCACTCTGCGATAGTGCTAGACAAAAACGATTGATTAAAGGAAGATGTTGAACCATGCAAGCGCTGGATGCTGCAAGAGTTAAAAAGGCGACGAGATGTTGGTGGAATAAGAAGCTTTCCATGCAGATGTGGGAAGTTATAATATATTCCCTTCTTTGTTGCCACGAGTTCACCTTTACATCGTTTTGTAGCTCGCCGTTTTTTGTTGTTGTTTTTTTCGGGCTTGTTTTTTGTCAACCGTCGACATGACGGTTGCCATTCTTCACGCGTGCTCGTTCGCTGCTGAGGCAAGCTACTGTGGTGTAATACTTATCGTAGATATTTTAACATGTAGGACATTTAAAGTGACGAAAAGATAGCTTTCACAAAGGCAGAACAACACGCGGGAGCAATGTAAACAACACGATGCGAAGTCGTGTGCCCCCATGTGCCAATTTCTGCAATTTGAATAAAAAACGGTGGCAATTACACTTGCTTATTTTATTAATATTTAAGAGATCCCATAACAAAACTCATACAAAAGTATCCTGCCCATTTGAGCACAACGATAAGTTTGTTTTAATGATCGAAATGTATATTTCGTTTTCAGAAAATGTCAGTTTCAGTTTCAGGGAGGTCTGTGGGCAGTTATAAAAAACAACATAACTTTTGAACAAAACCGGATAGAGACGTAATTTCTTCTGCTCCGCAATTCTGAATGTCTTCAGATTCTTAAATTATCAAAAAATAAAATTTGTTCTTTTTTAACATTATTTTAAAGGGTGGCGAAGTACCTTAAGGATGTGTACTATGATGTGCGTAATCGCTGTGAAAGCGAACCTTCATATGTCTAGGCGAAATCGTACATGGCTATAGACGAAATCGCCTGCGTATACAGAAAACTATCATAATCAGCATTGGCTCGAACGTCGTCGTCTTCTTCCACAGCTAGCTGCGTTGCCGCTCATCATTCCAGCCTAGAATTTCACTTCTCTTCTGTCGTCGTAATGGGGAGGCCGCGTTTACGGGGGTATGAGCAATTGCTTAAGGGGGTATGAGCCATTCATTGTTTTACCTAACGAACAGATTTAAATTTGAAGGATCGCAAGGCGGCAATGGCGGGCGAATGCTGCAAACCACGCCGCCGAGCAAACTCGAGACATCGAACGCAAGTGACCACGGCGGACTGTGGGGCAGCCGAACGTCGGTGTAACCATATAATTGAGAAATACTTTAATGAACACTCAGGATTAACCCAGTGATAAACACCGGGATAGGCCATGAAATGCGTAGGATGGATAACCGGTGGACCATTAGGGTTACAGAATAGATGCCAAGAGAAGGGAAGCGCAGTCGAGGTCGGCAGAAAACCAGATGGGATGATGAAGTCAGGAAATTTGCAGGCACAAGTTGGAATACGCTAGGGCAAGACAGGGGTAATTGGAGATCGCAGGGAGAGAGGCCTTCGTCCTGCAGTGGACATAAAAAAAAAGTTGTCGCAGTTTCACCCGAAAGGCGAAGCATCAATTGCGATAGCAAATTTGTAGAGAGCTATATGGAGTAATGATAGTAGCTTCATCAGCTGTATAAACTTGGACATGCAGCAGCACCGGCAACACGCAGAACTGTTGTCGACGCCGTCGGCATTATGCCCGCGTTCGCACAAAACGCGTGCGGCGTTGGTGACTGTTGCCGGAGCCTCTGGGGGCGGCTCGGTTTTCGACGACATCAGAACGAGACACTCGTCGAGTTGCGTCGGAAGTCTTTACCACCTTCTCGCCTCACAACGTTTGTACATAAATACGCACTTGGTGCCGCAGCTAAACGTCGCCTCCCTTCCCCCCCCCCCCCCCCCCCACCGCCTTTCACGCGTTGGAAGAAGGCGCGTTAGCGCTACATATATGGTGATTGCAAAGGAGACGCCTACTTCTGCAACCCTTCAGGGAACACGGCGCAGAACGCGCGTTTGCTGTCCGACGTGCGTTCGCTCCCCGTGAAAGCGCGCGTCCCTCGCGCCCTTTCACTCGCACATACAGCGTCCGGAGCGCGGCGACGATTTCATCGCCGTTGACGTCATACGGAACCTCACGGCGACGGCGACGGCAGAAATCTGCTTTGGAGTGTCCATATAATTGCTATCGCAATATTAGAGGCTGGTGATGATGACACCCCGGGGCAGCTTGTTTCAGCTTCGCTGGTTATCCATCTTCACGGAGTAAAAGTGCCGACGAGTTATATATATTGTTACGGTTAATGTTGAACCGGCTTTATTTAAAGGACGAGGTTGATGCTGAAGTAAAGATGGCGTCCTGAGGCTGCGCCAGCTAACGTCTTCCTCCTCTTCTCCTTGCCCGGCTCATGCCGTAGCAATCCCCGGTTGCCAGACGAAGCCCGCTGGGCAAGTCCAAATCACTCGGAAAGCGTGGGGTGAAACCGCTTAAGACGAGCAACATGTACTAACTGGGTCCGGCTAGACCGACGACCAGCTGACGTCAAGCGTGCCACCACGTACGTCAAGTCACTCAAGCGATCTACAACGACGAATGGGCCCGTGTACTGGGGTAAAAACTTTTCGCATAAGCCACGCTTACGTAGCGGGGTCCACAACCACACAAAGTCGCCTTTAGCGTACGAGACAGACTGGTGTCGGCTGTCATAGCGCTCTTTCGATCGGTGTTGCGATGCCACAGTACGAAGACGAGCAATACGCCGGGCTTCTTCGGCAAGACAAAGCGTCTTGGCAACAGAGTACTCGCTGTGAAAGTCAAACGGTAGTATAGTGTCAATGCAGCTTAGCGGTGGACGTGCGTAAAGGAGATAAAAAGGACTGTAATCGGTCGTCTCATGCTTTGCAGTATTATAAGCATAGGTGATGAAGGGGAGTACGTCATCCCAGTTTCTGTGATCGGAAGATACGTACATGGCCAGCATGTTAGTTTGAGTTCTGTTCGTACGTTCTACAAGCCCATTTGTCTGAGGGTGATAAGGCGTTGAATGGCGGAACTGCGCATTGCAGAGACGAAGCAGTTCTTCTACGGCGTCCGCAACGAATTGACGACCGCGATCGCTAATGATTACACGGGGGGCACCATGCCGAAGAATAACGAAGCGAAGCAAAAAGGTTGCAACGGACGCAGCTGTTGAAGATGGTACGGCCGCCGTTTCCGCGTAACGGGTCAGATGGTCGACACATACGATCACCCATCGGTTGTCGTTAGATGATCGGGGAAATGGGCCCAGAAGATCAATACCCACTTGTTCAAATGGCAGGCGAGGCGGCGGCAGAGGTTGGAGAAGACCTGGCGGAGCGGTCGTAGGGCGCTTGTAGCGTTGACATTGTTCGCAACTGGCGACATAGTGCTTGACTGTGTCCCGCATTCTGGGCCAGTAAAAACGTTCCTGTGTACGGTTCAAAGTTCTGATGAATCCTAGATGGCCAGAAGTCGCATCGTCGTGCATGGCTCTCAGTATGTCCGCTCGCAGACTCTGCGGCACCACCAGAAGGAAGCGTGCGCCTTTAGCCGAATAATTGGTCTTGTAAAGCAGGCCGTCACGGACACAAAATCGACCGGTGGCTCCAGGATGCGATGCGGCTACAAATAGAGGTTCCAAACTAATATCATTTTCCTGCTCTGCTGTGAAAGTCATCGAGTCTGGGAATGTACAAGAAATGAGAGCAAAACAGTCATCAACATTGTCTTCGTCACACTCGGTCGTCGTCGTCAGAGGAAGACGGGAGAGACAGTCCGCATCTGTGTGGCGACGCCCAGACTTGTAGGAAATAACGAAGTCGTACTCCTGCATTCGAAGAGCCCAACGTGCCAGTCGTCCACTCGGGTCACGGAGATTCACCAACCAGCATAACGCGTGGTGGTCGGTAACGATAGTGAACGGGCGTCCGTAGATATAGGGCCGAAATTTGTGGACAGCGAAAACAGCTGCCAAGCATTCTTGCTCGGTGACAGTGTAATTGCGTTCCGCCTTATTCAAAGAGCGACTAGCATAAGCCACAACGTGTTCAGCTTCTTGATGACGTTGCACGAGTACGGCACCGATGCCGATGCCACTGGCATCAGCGTGCACTTCCGTAGGTGCGGACGCATCGAAGTGACGCAATATGGGCCCTGACGTTAGTAGAAATTTTAGCTGGCGGAACGCGTCGTCGCAAGCCGATGTCCAGTTGAAAGGGACGGCTTTTTGGAGAAGACATGTTAGGGGGTACACCACGTCGGCGAATCTTGGGACGAAGCGACGAAAATATGAACACAGGCCCAAGAAACTCCTCAACTCCCGCACTGACTTCGGTGCATCGAAGGAGCTGACAGCCTCAATTTTCCGTGGATCTGGCCTCACGCCGTTCTTGTCGACCAGATGCCCAAGTACTAACGTCTCAGTTTCCCCGAAACGACATTTCTTGGAATTCAGGATCAAGCCAGCTTTTTCGACACAATCCAGAACAAGTCTGAGACGGCTGTTATGCTCACTCAAAGTGCTGCCAAAAATCACCACATCATCGAGGTAGCACAAACAAATTTCCCATTTAAGTCCTCGGAGGATAGTGTCCATAAATCGTTCGAATGTTGCTGGCGCGTTGCAAAGGCCGAACGGCATAACGTTAAATTCATAGAGACCGTCTGGTGTCGAAGGCCGTTTTCTCCTTATCGTCTGGGTGCATGGGTATCTGCCAATACCCTGATCGTAAATCCAGTGATGAAAAGTAGGCAGCGGAATGTAAACAATCAATGACATCATCAATTCTAGGAAGCGGATACACGTCCTTTTTGGTGACCGCGTTCAGTTTCCTGTAATCAACGCAGAACCGCCACGATCCATCCTTCTTCTTTACTAAGATTACTGGTGCTGCCCACGGACTAGAGGACTCTTGAACAACACTTTTCTGTAGCATGTCTTTCACCTGTTCAGCGATAACTGTCCTCTCTGCGGAAGAAACGCGGTAAGGCTTTTGCCGAATGGGGTGCGCAGATCCGGTGTCAATTCTGTGGCGGGCACGAGAACGCGGGAGTGAAGACTGCTTGTCGCTTTGTGTGAAATCGAACACAGAAAGATGTGCCCACAAAACTTGTGCGAGAGCGTGGCGCTCATGTGAGGGAAGCGCCTTGTTGATCATCCGTAGGATCTGTTCTTCAGAAGTGCTTCGGAGATCGCTAGTATGAGACTGCTCCTCCTCGCTTAGAACTGTAATGGAGCTGTACGTAATCTCGTCAAATTCAGCGAGCTTCATATCACGCGGGAGAACAGCAGGGACGCAAGAACAATTGAAAGCCCACAAATTTGAGGCGCCATTCACTACTCTCACGACAGAGCGTGGCACAAGTACATCTTTCTTTACGCAGCTTGACGTAAGTGGCTGGACTTGCGCGTCAAACGATGAAAGGTCGGCAGCAGCGACATTGACAGGGACACGTGACAGCGACCAAGGGGGTAGCAGCAAATCGTTCGAAACAACACAATAGTTTTTCTCGGGTAAAGATGTGTCGGCAAGGGTGGCGAGAAGAGCGCTATTCAAGGTAATTTCGCCTGTGCCACAGTTAACGGAAGCACCACAATCCTGAAGAAAGTCAATCCCGAGAATAACATCATGAGTGCCCCGCGGTAGCACGAGAAATTCGGTTTTAAGATCTTCTCCTCCGAATAAAACACTTGCAACACAAATACCAAGGGGAATAAGGCACTCTCCACTGACACCACGAAACGTGACACCATCACTCCACGGGAACATAACTTTCCGACCCAGCCTCTCTTTGAAAGTCACACTCATGACGGAAACGGTAGCACCAGTATCCACTAATGCTGTTGCAGGTATACTATCAATTAACACACGCACTTTGTTCTTCACCATCATAATAGGCAGAGGAGGATTTCGCAGAGACGCAGACTGTCCGGCGACCTTACCTCCATCGGCCGCGCCGGCTAGTTTCCCGACGGCGGTGGTGACGTAGCACGTCGACGTGGTGACGGTGAACGGCGTTGGCGACTGGTTGGGGGTGTCAGGCTGCGGTCTGAAGCTGGCGAGCCACTACATCTATTATATTGACGGAAGGTATTCCGGGGTGGCGCGCCTGTGGTGTTTGCAGTATCAGGGTCTGTCGGTCAGCGGTCGTCATAACTGACTTGTTCAAAATTAGGCCAAGCTGGTGGTGGGCCATATGTTGTTGTCTGTCGGCGCCGGCGACGAAAACGAGCAATGTGTCCTGAGGCGCCACAGCTGTAACACACAGGCGATGCTCGACCGACGTTGTAAGCCTCGGGGTCAACCCTGGGACGTTGCGAATAATAAACGCGATCTGCCGAATGCCGATTCGTGGTGGTAGCTCGACGAGTGCGCTGATCGTGTGTCATGTCGTCGGGAGAGGAACGTCGATGCTGTCGCAGCTGATCGACTCGACAGTCTGCAACGCCTGGCATGGCAGACAATGCCGACACAGCGGATGCATGCTCTTGAGGTTGGTTGCAAGCACAACGAAGCTGTTCGACATTCGCCCCTGTGGGGTGTCGTTCAAGTTCTTCGCGGACAATTTGCCTTATAGTTGCCACAAGGTCAAATTGAAAATTGCACTTGTCGTTATCGTCAACGCTTGCCACCGTTGTGACATTCGCTAACCTGCCGAACTTTGGCGTGATACGGCGCAGCTTCAAGGCCTCAAATGTGCGGCAATGCTTGATGAGGTCGGCGACCGAGGCGAGACTCTCCTTTCCGATTAAATAATTATAAACGTCCTCGGCTATGCCTTTGAGAAGATGTCCAACTTTGTCCTCTTCGGACATTCGAGGATTGACCGTTTTGCAAAGCTTCAGGATCGCCTCTATGTACGTAGTACAGGTCTCACCTGGGACTTGAGCGCGCTGAAGCAATGTCTGCTCCGCCCGCTTCCTTTTCGTCGTGGAATCTCCAAAGCATTCTGTGAGGTCAATAACGAAGCTGTCCCACGTTGTGAAGGAATCTTCATGGTTCTCGAACCACACTAGCGCCGTGTCTGCGAGGAACAGACCGACATTGTCGAGCTGAGCCGTGGAGTTCCAGCCGTTGTACTTGCTCACACGCTTGTAGTGGGTGAGCCATTCCTCCACGTCCTCTCCGAGTTTTCCTGAGAAAGGGCGGGGTTCCATCTGATGCATCCAGGTGCCAGTTGTTCGCACTGGAGCCGCCAGAGAAGGCTGTTGGTCGCCGCTGTGGGACATCGGGATCTCAAGCGGTGTCGGAGGCAGTCGAGCGAGGCGTCGGCTTCGGCGTGGCACTTGCTGCAGCAGCTCCGTCGTCTTGGTCGAAATACCCAGCACTTCCACCACAAAACTGTTACGGTTAATGTTGAACCGGCTTTATTTAAAGGACGAGGTTGATGCTGAAGTAAAGATGGCGTCCTGAGGCTGCGCCAGCTAACGTCGTCCTCCTCTTCTCCTTGCCCGGCTCATGCCGTAGCAATATATATATATATATATATATATATATATATATATATATATATATATATATTGTCACGAAGATAATCAATTCGAACTCGCCGAAAGAGAACAGCCTTCTTTAATGATGGCCGACACTCAAAGAGAATACGCGCACACCTGCGCCCTTCGTCGTCTTCTCTCTGGCGATCTTGTGCCTGCTAAGGCAGCTGACTTATGATGATCGGTGCCTGTAGTGGGCAGCTTACTTCGCGTCATTACTCCCCACGTGAAAAGCGACTGTCCCGGTCGCCGGTTGGAGAGGGTAAACAGCGACAGAGGGTGTGGGAGAGAGTTGATCAGAGGGGCACTTCTTCGCGGGCGTATAGTACGGCTTCATCCGTTTTACGTGCACAATCTCGGCTCGTGCTCGCCGTCGGCTCGAGCTCATATTAGTACTCTCAGGGACGACCTCGTAGTTCATGTCGCTGAGTCGCCTGACGATCTTTTACGGGCCAAAGTATCTGCGCAGTAATTTTTCTGACAGCCCCTGATGACGGACGGGTGTCCACACCCAAACATAGTCGCCGGGTTCGTACTGCATGTTCCTTCGGCCACTGTTGTAACGGTGGGCGTCGGCACTCTGCTGGTTGCGGATGCGGTTGCGAGCAAGCTGTCGAGCTTCTTCGGCTTTCTGGATTATGTCGTCAGCGTTGTCACTTCTTGTTGTTCCGTTGTCTACCGGGAGCATGGCGTCTAAAGGTGTTGTTACGCAGCGCCCATAAACCAGTTCAAATGGTGTGAATCGCGTGGTTTCCTGCACAGCCGTATTGCATGCAAATGCCACGTATAGTAGAATTTGGTCCCAGGACTGGTGCTCTACGTCAACGTACATCGAGATCATATCGGCCATAGTTCTGTTGAGGCGCTAGTTTGTGGGTGATAGGCCGTGGTTTTCCGATGATTGGTGTGGGTCAGCGTGACGATCTGTTGCAATAAGTCAGCAGTAAACGCAGTTCCTCGATCGGTTATTAAGATGGAAGGGGCCCCATAGCGTAGTACGATTTCATGGACAAAAAACATCGCGACTTCTGCTATAGCGGTTCCGCGGGGCACAGCTTTGGTTTCTGCGTATCTCGTTAGGTAGTCCTTTGCGACGACTATCCATTTGTTTCCTGCGGACGACGTAGGGAACGGGCCGAGGAGGTCCATTCCCACCTGTTGAAACGGTGCTGGAGGAGGGTCCAGGGGTTGCAGAAGACCAGCAGGTTTCAAAGGTGGAACCTTGCGCCGTTGACAATCACGGCAGCTTCTCACGTAGCGCTGGACGGACGAGAATAGTTGTGGCCAGTAATACTTCGGGCGTATGCGCACTAACGTCCTGGCGAAGCCTAAGTGTCCGGCACAGGGGTCGTCATGACGCGCCTGCAGCACTTCTTCGCGCAGTGAAACTGGGACGATAAGAAGGAACGTTTCTTGGCTGTTTTCGAAGTTCTTCTTGTAGAGCACGTCGTTCCGGAGGCAATAAGAAGTCAGACCTCGTGACATCGGTCGTGGGACAACAACGTCGGCTCCCTGAAAGTATCTAGTGAGGGGAAGCAATGTACTGTCTGCACGTTGGAGGTCAGCCATCTCGACAGTGTCTACTACACCAAGAAACGGGAAATCTTGCTCTACGTCATAGGGCTTCCAAGATATAGGTGCGCGTGAGAGGCAGTCAGCGTCGCCGTGCTTCTGTCCGGATCAATATACCACTGTGACGTCGTACTCCTGAAGGCGGAGGCTCCAACGAGCGAGGCGGCCCGAAGGGTCCCTAAGACTCGCAAGCCAACACAGTGAGTGGTGGTCACTTACTACGCGAAAAGGTCGGCCGTAAAGGTAGGGTCGGAACTTGCCGATGGCCCAAACGACAGCTAGACATTCCTTTTCAGTCGTGGAATAGTTGACCTCCGCCTTTGTGAGACTGCGGCTCGCGTAGGCTAGTACTCGTTCGGTGCCGTCTCGCCACTGAATGAGTATAGCACCGAGCCCCACGTTGCTGGCGTCTGTGTGGATTTCTGTGTCAGCCTTGTCGTCGAAATGCGCGAGTACGGGGGCTGTTTGCAGTCGCTTCCGCAATTCTGTAAATGCTTCCTGTTGTTCTTCCGTGCACTCGAAGGGCACATCTTGGCGTGTTAGTCTCGTTAATGATTCGGCGATCCTTGAAAATCCCTCGACAAAACGACGGTAGTAGGCGCAGAGACCTAAGAATCGCTGAACTGCCTTCTTGTCTGTTGGACGCGGGAACTCGGCGACGGCAGCTAGCTTCTCGGGGTCTGGCCGAGCACCGCGGGGGCTGACTACGTGTCCGAGAAACTTTAGCTCCTGAAAGCCAAAATGACATTTCTCAGGCTTGATAGTGAGATTTGCTTTCCTGATTGCTAGGAGTACATTCCTGAGTCGTTCTAGATGTTCATCAAACGTTCTTGAAAACACCAATATATATATATATATATATATATATATATATATATATATATATATAAAGCCACTAGGTTACGAATTCACCTTTCATCATTATGAATTTTACATGATTGTTTTATGCTTTAATTATATATTTAGTATTATATAATTACTGTCAATATTCTTGTATTTTTTAGTCCTGTGTATTTCCTTTATGAACATAGTTCCAGTACCCTGTATTTGCATCCGTGTTATGTAGTGCCTTCGGGTCTTTAAGGCTATACAATAAATAAAATTAAGTGAAATGAAAGGGGAGTTTTTCTCTGCGCAATGAAGCAATGTCAGAACGCTGGCCTTCAAAGCCCGGCCCACATTCAGCGTTTTTACCGGCGTCTCCTGCCGTTGCGTCTCTCAGCGTCTTTGCATCAACGGCGCTGGAGAGGTCACCCTAGCCACGCTAGTCCGACGTCGCACAATGTGACCAGACAGATTTAACCAGAAGCAGTGTGCAATGTCATTCAAGTGAACTATGAGAAATGTTCCCGATTAAGGTTTTTGTGCCCTGTTTATAGTTCTACGACACACACACACACACAAACATTCACGGCAGCGCGCTCGAACGTACGAGCGGCTGCTTTCTCAGACGGCGCCGCCTCGCCGATGAGACACTGGCGCCCCATGGTGGCACGTACGCGAACTGGTTGCTGCGGAAGTCGCTTGCGAAAGTTGCCAGCAGCAGTCCGCGGCGGCGCGCTGATTGGTCGGCGCTCATCAAGCCGCTTCCGGCGGCGGCGCCGTCCGTGAGATCTCTGGTGTGTCTTGAGCACGACGTTTCGGCTTGGCGCCTCCCTCAGCGTCGACGCTGAGCGACGCCGGGTGACGAAACGCCGGGAAAACGCTGAATGTGGTCAGGCCTTAAAAGTGGTAAGCGTTTTCCTAGAGAAGCATTTTGTAATAGAAATCTGTAAGCTGTAGTCACACTACAGCCACAATGAGGCGCAAGATACTGGTTGATGATGATGATTATTGTGGTTTATTGGCGCAAGGGCCAGATGTGGCCAAAGAGCGCCAAGACGATGGTAATGACTTGTTTCTGGTATATGAATAGTCAATTACATGAACATCCGATGTGGCATGGCTGTAAAGGGGCCTAAAAACAGTCGCTGTAAAGAGCGTAAAATCTATACGTAATAAGATTATGGCAATGGCTAATGATGTGTACTATAGACATGAATATACATTGCAAAAGAATGATATGACTTACAAAAATATTACAGATGCAGGAATTGGCCAGAAGCACAAGTGCCTAAACAGAGCCCTTGAGACACAAGAGCTTGTAGGCATGTGCTATAAAAAAACTATCACAGCAACATCCTCTTGAGAGAGGATGCGCTACGAACTTACTGGGCTAATAACATGTAGCACAACATCTTTCAAATATGCGAGGACTGCTTTGTTGTTAAAGAGCGGTTCTTTACCAAGAAACATGGCGGGATGCAGAGGAACACAAGAGCGATATGCTAGAGGAAAGTGTTTCTTTCTTTCTCTTTCGGCTTCCCGACACTCCAGGAGGACGTGGAGGACGGTGAGCCTGTCGCCACATCTACCACAGGTTGGAGGATCATGACCATTCAATAGAAAATTGTGGGTGCCGTAGGTGTGTCCTATTCTGAGACGACAGAATAGGACATCAGTTCGTCGTGTTTTTGTTACGGAGGGCCAGTAACCTAACTGTGGCTTAATCAAATGAAGCTTATTACTTGTTTCTGCGTCCCACAAGCGTTGCCAGTGGCTTCGCAGTTTCTTTCTCAAGAAAGGTTTCAAATCTGTTGCAGGAACAGCAGCTGTAGGGTTAATAGCGGGTGTTGTGACTGATGTGGCCATTTGGTCGGCAAGAACATTGCCCTCGATGCCTCGATGCCCAGGCACCCAGCATATAATGACATGTTGGTTAGTTGCGTATGCTCTACAAAGAACAGAATAGAGCTCAATGAGAATAGGGTTTTTCTATTTACAGGGTGACTTCAAGGCTTTTACGACGCTTTGAGAGTCTGTAAATATAATAGTTAAATAGAGCAAGCAGCAACCAGGAAATTTTTGCGGCAAGCCGGCATCTTGGCTTTGATGGACCAAGAAAGACGTGACATAATCCCTTGACGACATCCCTGATAGCACTCGGGGCTCAAATTGCCCACGGTTCGCCGTCATCCCTCTTATCTTGCTCCTCGAGCATCAATCGTTTTATTCAATGATAAAGCGGAGGAGTAAATATGGCGCAATTTACCTCAACACATCGCCTGCAAGAAAAAAAAATAAAACCTTGCGCACAAGGATAGTAAGGGGGTAGGCTTACGTTTAAGCTATGAGTACTCAAGAATGTCTACCGCTCAAAAGGCTGGGCTCGCATGCATAAAAGTAAAGCTGTTACGCTAGAATTGTTTGTCAGAGCTAAGTACAGTGAATCCTGACGCTGGACATTATATTAGCTTAACTCTTTCCCTACCATGGGGAAAATAGGTGTTCTTTGTATATGTCATGACAGATGTTTTTTTTTTTCTGAAGGAACTACTGACACTCAATATTTATTGTAATACATAAACAGAAAGCAAAATGAATGCACTTTTCACGCCTAAAAGTTTTATTAACGAGGTATACGGGTATGTCATAAAAAAGGTAAATATTGTTAAAATCAAGATTGGGCGATAAGTTTGAACACATTTTGTAAAGACACGCTTGTATCTCCTACGAAAAAAATGTTACGAAAGTTATGAAGTATACAAAACGTATTGCCGTCTATTAGTCACTATCTCCGAAAAAATCAAATTGTTTCGTTGAACAGGTATTTCGCTGGAAAAATTTAACAGCGAGCACTAAAGTTGGGCGTGCCGGGCTGCGGCCGCCGATGTTCCGGGCTGGTTTGCGTCGTCGTCGCTTTCAGACTCAAAGTCCGACGAAAAGTCGGTGTCCTCTGACTCACTGCTATTCGATGTATCGATAAGATCAGCCGCAGAGGCAGCGGAATCTCGCTATCTGCGTTTCCAGAGCCCGACATTCTTACGTTATGCTTTGATGGTTGCGAAAGAGCGCGTTTAAAGATTGCCCCTTGGCGGGAAAAAAGCAAACTGCTTAGAAAACAAAAAATATAATTTCTCCTCTTTCACGTCCGATGGCGCAGTTTGTTCGTGAGCGGCACGGAAGGTTTCGAAAGCGGCGTTTCAAACCATCGATAGACGGCCAACCATGCCCAATGGGCGCGGAAAGAGTTAAGCGATCGGCCGATTGCAAATCGCACTTACAAACAAAAAACTTTGTGATATTGGCTCCTGGTTCATCATAAAATATAACGCTATGGCCAACGTCGTAATAAAACGACCGGAATGCCCAATGACACAACAGCATTAGAACGCAAAAGAAATAACATCTTGCAGCCATTCAGTTAACTTTTCAATTGATAAGCTTGTGTTGTCTCGTTTTGAGCCCGCATTCTGCTCACAGCGGCTGGTCGTTAACCGCAGTTTCATGCCCATCTGCATCATAGAAACGATAAAAACGTCCTTGACGCCCCTGCTTCTCGGGGCATACTATAGCATTGCTGTGGAACATAGTTGAAGGGCTTTGTAGTAAACCCTATAATGAATATTTGCACGTTGCAGCCTACGCCGAGCGGTCTTGCCGTATATTGTTCGTTCAGTCATTATTCCACGCGAGGTTATAGCAAGACAGCGCAGATACGTCGAAGCGAAGCGGGCCGGTTCCTTTACGTTGACATGGGATAGTGCCAGCGAACACGTTAAAGCGCACCTTCACACTGGGGCAGCAGTGTACTTGTGACACCCCAAAGACTTCCGGTCGCGCGTTTTTTGGCACCAAGTTTCTAAAAAAAATAAAGTATTAGTCCTGTAGTCAACTACAGGTCAGATCCCGTATTCACAAAGCATTTCTTACGCTAGAACTATTCATAATGGCATATGCAAGCCGATCGTGACGTTGGGCATCTTATTAGTGAATGCGGATGAGCACTTAACGTACAAAAAGCTTTGTGAAATCGGCGCCATGTTTTTAATTTGTTCAAACTGAAGAAACAGGTCATGTGTATTGAACTCATGTAGGTTTCTCGTGAGTTTCGGAGTCAAATTTATATATCAAACAGCATTTGAATTGCGCAGCGTTATTGGCACCATCTGGTGGGCTCTATATTTTATTGGTTATTGTGAGCGATATTGTCCTAGTTGCCCGCTAAGTTTAGCGGACAACCAGTGGATGAAGGACGTGTGTGTGCGTGCGCGTGCGTGCGTGCGTGCGTGCGCGCGTGTGTGCGCGTGTGTGCGCGCGTGTGTGCGCGCGTGTGTGCGCGCGTGTGTGCGCGCGTGTGTGCGCGTGTGTGTGTGTGCGTGCGTGCGTGCGCGTGTGCGTGTGCGTGTGCGTGTGCGTGTGTGTGTGTGTGTGTGTGTGTGTGTGTGTGTGTGTGTGTGTGTGTGTGTAAACATTAGGACTAATACATCTGTCCGATTTATTGGATTTATTGGAGTTATTTGGTGCGTCAGACGAGCACGGTTCGCGTTAGCGAACTGCGAAACGTCGAGTCTCGTTGTAAAGAGAGGAAACAAAAAAGCACAGATGTCGCAGACAACCTGACGAAAGACCGCACACGCGATGCACCGGTTGTTTCTTGCCACTGGCGGGTGCAGCGCTTGTGCATCGGCTGCGCGCGCACCCATCAGTGAGGGATATCGCCGATGGCCGGCGCACTGCTGAAGCAGGCGTACGCCCACTGAGGAAACGCGTTCAGGTTGAAGACGTATTCGCCCAGCGTGTTGATGAAGGCAAGGTTCACGATCTGGCAGAATAACTTGACGATGATGCCCGGTATCAGCTGCGAACACGACAGGCAGAACCATGAGCAGCATGTATGAGGTCGGGAAGAAAAATGGAGAAGGGATAGTACGGTATTCATCATTCCCCTACAAAAACTACTAGAGGGATCTCTGGCGCTAATATCTATGAGAGTCCAATCATGGCGGATCCGTGAGCTTCTTGTCTGAAACAGCGTTGCGACTTTGCTAACTGGTCAATTTCAACGCAATATTGCGTCATCGATTGCAAGAACTCGCAGGGATTATGCATTCGCGCAGTCTTGCTGTCTTCTGCGTTTAGAAATTTCGAATGTTTTGAAATTTAGACCAATAAATGCAGATGAAGTGCAATAAACAAAGCCACAAGAACGTCCGAAGCCACAAGCACGAAGATCAGACAAGTTCTTGTACTACCCATCATTCCCATAGTAGAGTGAATGACCGCAGCACCGGAGTTCCCTCTAGTGATTTTAGTAAAAAGTATGTTATTCAGTTAATAAAACTTCTCCTTGGGCTAGTTGGTGCAATTTGGAAAACATGATTTTAGGGCGCTATAACGATACACAAAATTATGTTTTCTACACGTTATTCACTGATGCCATAACGGTCTCTATGACGTTGTTCAGTCAGCAGGGTAAAAATAACTTAGTTTCATTCTTAGAGCATTGGAGGTAGGGGGAGCCTGCGTGCGCAACCCGTACGGCGGCTAAGCCATGCGTATGATTACTTAAACCAACCAGCTATTCTCGCAGGCCTATAGCGCATTACAAACAGAAAGGATACCCTTGGTTTGCTTATTTCTTTTTTGTCTATTAAACCTGCGAAATCCTCACACTAACAAGGCCACACCAGCAGTCTTCTTAAAGTAAAGTTATTCTGGAAATGTCATGTGTGTCAATCGTGAGACTTAATTAATCTTGAATTTTTACCGTACGACTCTTTGCAGAACATTGCGCGCGGTAAGAATTGCTTGGAATGCCAATAATTTATCGTACATGCCATTTAGATTTACTGACGGGCATATCATGGAAAGTGAAGTGTCAAGATTTAGGCGCTGCAAAAGTGAACAAAATTAATTTCTGAACTCGGAACGCTTAACTTGACATCTTCCCTCCCCAAGCCTCATAAGTAACGTTCTTCCTCCTATGATAAGCAACTTTGTTTAGGCGTCCACAATCATCCAGATTCTATAAATTTTTAACTCCGGACAATAGAAAACGTAGCAAACTAAACCACCATCTCTCTCCGAAATGCAGCTTCAAGACTATTTTATATAAACAGTGTCCACCAGTGGTACAACACCTCACAAATTAAAAAAAAGATTACTGTGACATCACTTGTGTAGGCCGGCGCTTCTATTGCGTCATGCTTCGGAAAGCAAGAACGCGCCGAAAGAGCGTTTCCCAGGGAAATGCATATGTTTCCGGCCTACGCACATGACGTCACTGCTCAAAACGTGCAGCAGCGCGTACCAAGTCCTTAGTGTTGACGTGTCCCTCGTCGCAAATGATGGCGATGACCGAGGAGGAAGCTGGAAAGATGCACGCCTGCGTCACCGACAGGCACACCGGGAACACCAGGTACAACGGGTTCAGCTTGAGTTTGCAGGCCTGTTAATCGATATCGAATGACTTGATGAATGAATGAATGACTGAATGAATGAATGAATGAATGAATGAATGAATGAATGAATGAATGAATGAATGAATGAATGAATGAATGAATGAATATGAGACAGGAAAAGCCGTTACTCTGGCGAACACCATATATTATCTTCATGAGATGTTTTTAATAGTATGCATGTTCAGTTCACGCTTGGCAGCTTGACTGACGTGAGCAAATAGCCTGCACCACGCTGGTGGTGACTGTCGCTGAAGTTTGGAGGATTGATCGGACAATGCCGCAACATAAAGGCATAAGAAGGAATCTTGCTGTGGTTTACGACTGCGTGGATGAGCGCTTCGATTCTATACACGGGATTGAATGTTGTGGGTTCCTGTTCATCTAATCGTGCTCTTTCTTGAAGTCTTGATGGTCAACGACTGTGCCACAAACTGGAAAATAAACTGATACGAATGTAGGATCGAACACCGGTACTCTTGATTCCGAGATCGGTTCCTTATTGGAAGCCGCTTTTTTAGAGCGCAGCTCTTTCCTGCGGCAAGCGTCGGCGTAACCGAGCGAACGAGCACAACAGCGAAGGATAAAAGAGCGAACGCGGAGCAGGAAATGAAAGACGCGAGCCGCGAACGGCGGCGACCAATGAGAGCAGCCCCTTCAGTGACGTTCGCGCGGGAAACTGGTGCATGCGGACCCGCCCGACCGTTCGATGCGTACTAGTATCAGGTCTCAGCCAGACCGCTCGTTTCGTATTATCGCCTGCTCACGTCAGCTCTCACTCGGGCTTGTTTCGATTGTCATGTTTCGCGATTGTTTTTTTACATGCAATGATGCGTCTCAATCGAGAAGTCCTGATGGAAAAGTTTTTGAAAACAGTGCGCCTTATCCGATTCTTTACGCCAAGACGGACCCTGAATACAATGATGCAGAGGCGACATCCATTGCCTCATTCTCCTTGACTTCGCAATGCGGTGACGCCGCAACAAAAGAGAGAACACTAACGTGGTTATGATCAGTGGCAACGACGTCGTCATCTTCGTAAGACATAACTCGCGTTAATAACGAACGACGAAAAACGTAAACACCGCGCCGACCTGTCATCAGACGAAGGAAAAAATGTCACAGTTTCACCCTAAGGGCGAAGCCATGAATGCGCTAGCAACACAGCAATGTCATACGAAGTAAGGTGAGCGTCTTTGGTAGCAATATGAATTGTAGTAAACATGAGCTGATTAAGTAAGCAGGTGTGCTGCGGCGTAAGTAGACCGACATGAAGAGAGACTCGATGACCACGAGAAGGCGCGTGTGAAACGGTGGTGTTGATGAGAAGCGCTTCCCGTGAGCAGCGCGTGCGAAGGGACACACCTGTAGCGCTGCACTGCCGATCCGGGCAGCATTGCATGTATAGCGTGCGTTTGAAAATGTGGCCCGACTATTACTAACTGAATGAACAAGCGTGGTGCGAGCGCGCACAAACAAACATGAATAGATCACACTGAATGACTGCAGACAACGACTGTGAAAACGCTGGCTGCAAGCGCATACGCCGCAGCGGGCGAAGGTACGTGCGGTCTATCGCGTCAACGGAAACTGAGCGGCGAATGCACAGCTCATACAAAGGTCAGAGCCGTGTGGAGGTAAGAGACGGTGCGGGCGAGCGACGAGCGCGGTTGTTGGCAGAGTAGAAGTGCGCCCCCCCCCCCCCCCCCGTCGCTCCCTCCGGCGCTGGCTTCCCGCTTCCTTGCTTGCGCGTGGGAGATTGAGTGCGTTCGCTCTCCGTGACTGCGTGCGTCCCCGCACGCTTCCGCTCGGGCATACGGCGCGCGGCGAAGATTTTATCTAAACGGAACCTCACGGCGACGGCGACGCCGACGGCAGAAATCCGGTTGAAGTGTCCATATAATTGCTATCGCAATAAAAAGCACGCGACATCTCGCACCTATACAGAGGAGGCGAGATTTTCATGTTGTTACGTGACTGCTGCAGCGGTTCGCTGCCAGTTGGTCTGGCCATTCGGCCACAGGTGCGTTTTAACGTCGGCGCGGCGCTCCGCGTGCGTTTTACCGCTGTGTGTATGAGATTTTCTGCGGCGACGATCGCTCCAAAATAGCACCAGAGTAGCGCGCGTCGTCTGTTCACCGATGACGCCATCGATAAGGCGTGCGGAGAGCGAGTCAAAACAAAGCACAGCATGAGCGGAGGTCTGTCTGCGGCGGCTTCTCTGAATCGCGCCCACGAGTCACCCGCGCGCTGCCTCTCGCGATTCCCCGATAAGCGAGGCAGTAGCGCCACCCTTCGCTCGTTTGCAACGTGCCGCACGCCACATTGTCCGCGCCAGCCAATATATCGCGAAATGAAAGCACGTATACAGCTACGCTCCAATTTTGCATTAGGGAGTATAGTAATCATCGGCGAATTTTGCTTTAATTAACTATCTCGCAATGCCCGACTAACACACGTGCTCACATGTTGTTTAAGCTGCCCGAACAGTTCGAGAAGCGGAACTGCTGCCGCAGAAGCAATCGCTACGGATATATTTCTTGCGATACCCAATGTCCAGGCACAGGCGTTGTGCAAGTCGTACATTGACGCAAGCCGTACATTGACGCAAGCCGTACATTGACGCAAGTCGTACATTGACGCATTGACGCAATTTGCAAAAGCGGCCCAAACCAACAGGCAAATTCGCAATGCATGCCGCACCTCACAAAATCCACCGGAATCAGCCCGCGTGCATGCTCATCTCAACCTGCCCACAAACCTTGTTAGGGACCGACAACTGTCCGGAATGTGTCTTGACATTACCGTGCCGATGGAAAGAATGTGACTCACATTGACAGAAACTAGCATAATTTTGTCCCTTAAATGTGGAATTATATTTTTGAATTGGTTCCAAAACATGCTGGAAAAATGACGTGGGGCGACACTAGGCGGTGGAACATGTTATTACGCCCTTGAAAACTGTGTCCAGTTCCAAATAAATGTACAGGCCTCCGTTCGTTTTAAATGCCACATATACAAAGTCACAAAAATGTATATTTTCCTAATATTGCGAATTATGTCTGCTAATGTGGGTATTTCTACTCTGCAAAAAGATTTAGTTAAAATCGGTGCTGCGTCCGCGCAAGGAAGCGGAGCCATTCACTGACGGGGCGCCGCCGTCTCGCAAGCAGTGCCCCTGGCAAGCTTCCCGCTATACTCCAAAGCCAACCACTGTAGGACACCGACTTTACCGTCACGGCGTGCAGGCGTCCGCACGTCAGCTGACAGCGAGTTTTCTGTATGACCACACCAAGGCCCCTTCTATCCCACTTCCGTGGACAGCTAGTGCTTCAAAAACAACCACTGGTGGTCATAAAACGCGTGGCTTTGGAATTTCTTAACTTTCTCTTTTTCATAATCTTACAGAATAAAGGAAGATAGGTGCACATCGGCGGCGTTATAGGTGGCCAGCCTTCTCGCAGTGCCCTGTGGCGGCGAGACGCTGGTTCCGACTTGATTTCATGGCTCGTATCGGCAGCTCGTGTTCGTGCTAAAATGGTTGAGTGGTCGTCCCTTGTCACAAAATATCCGCTTAACATATCACCTAATTCTTAGCGCAATATGTTTTTTATGAGAAGGAAATTTAGAGAAGAATAGAAATGGGTTGGAGTGAATGCGGCCTGCATTAGCAAATCCTGACTGGGAGCTTGCCACTGTCATTGAAAAGAACAGTGTTCAATCATTGCATTTTACCGGTGCTAACATATTGGGCAGAAACCTGGAGGTTAACAAAGACGCTTTTAAGGACCGCGCAAAGAGCGATGGAACGGAAAATGTTCGGTATATAACGTTAAGAGACAGGAGGAGAGCGGTGTGTATCAGAGAGCAAGCGGAGATAGCCGACATTTTAGTTGACGGTAAGAGAAAAAATATGGAGCTGGGCAGGCCATGTAATGCGTGGGGTAGATATAACCGGTGGACCATTAGAGTTACATAATTTAGACTTACAGAATGGATGCCAAGCGAAGGGAAGCGCAGTCGAGCAGGCCAGAAAACTAGATGGGGTGATGAAATTAGGAAATTTTCAGGCGCAAGTTGGAATCAGCTAGAGCAAGACAGGCGTAATTAGAGATCGCCAGGAGAAGCCTTCGGCCCGCAGTGGACATAAAAACAGCCTGATGATGTTGAAGATGATGATGAATTTTTTTCGTGAAGAATATCTCTGCGTTGTCGTCACAAAGCTTCGTGGTCATCCACTGGTCAGACACCTAGGTGTTGTTCGAATCCACGCCCTTGCGACGGTTGGTTCTGAGTAACAAACACAGATCTCTAATGCTATGATTTTTCCCATCTGCATGCATCCGAAGTAATTGCGGACCCAAAAAGGCGTCAAGGCCACCATGCTTTATACAGCTTATTCTGTCAAGGGCAGAAAAAATTGCAAAAGATAAAAACACCCGTGACATCTTCAAATTAATAAACGTTGCTGCGGCTGTTTTTAGGTCACGATCGCAGCTATAGTAAAAGAGCTATTTTTCCGCGTAATCTTCACGTATTTCGAATGGCTACGTTTCTGTCGCCATCTATATAAGTTACCACTGTTGCTGGTGTCTACATACACTAAGTATAAAAAACATTTTGCAAATCGAATAATTACGCTTTAAAACTTTACAGACATTTCTCGAATGAACTCTTGCGGATAGACACTTTTGATAGTAGGCTTTTCATCGCCCTATAAGAAAAGGGGAGTGTTTGAAAATAGGCTGTCGGTCCCTTTAACGGTCATTTTCTTAGCTTTCTCACTGGCCTTTCGCGTTCACCTTTAAGCGTCATATTTGTACGTCACACCTGCGCATTATATAAGTTTTCTGGTCCGAGTACCGAAGCGCGGCTCATAATCGCTGCATGACCTAACAGCATCAGGCACAGAGCACAATGACGCACGCGCACACCCCTTGGCTTCAGACTACTGAAACAAGACGTGAGAACGAAGATAAATAAACACACACCTGATTGTCAAAATGCGCAGAAATTTGGTACATTTTTTGTAAAATTTCGCCGCTACGCCACAATTTCGCTCTTAGATTATTTTGCTAACACTAGAGGAGAGATTATCTCCTTGTCGGCGGACACTGCTACACTCTCTCGCTTTAGGCATACACAATGAACTGTTGCAGGGTAGAATAGGAAGTATTAGTATTCGGCGTTCCCAGATCTTCCATCCAAGGTGTGACCAAGGCTAATCATGCTTAAATTCGGTGACCTGACGAGAACAGCCGCATTCAGCAAGGCAAGGGCAATGACCCTCGTGTCGAGGAGCACTTGTGAACACGGGATATACTGGGTGCCTTCGTTATTGTAAAGGAAGCGCAGTTGTTGCAATGCTGGACGCGGAACAACTTAACTTCGTGCACACTTGCTTCCCGTGTTACATCGGAATCGTTCGTATACGTACCAAGGACATGACGACCGGCAGCAGCATGGTGGCGGCTGCGTCGTTGGGTGTGAACTCGGTGAGCAACGCGGCGATCAGCGAGATGAGGACCTGCATTTGCAGCGGTGTCCGGATGTTCAGGTGCTCAATCAGAACCACGAACTCGGAAGAGAGGTGCGTGATCTGCGTGAAGAAAGCGAACGCGCGAATGCCATTCAACTAAACTTCATTATTTTTCTGAAAAAGAGACTAAACCTTAACCGAAATCTGTCATAACAGCTTGACGAAAGCCTTGTGTTTGAGAAATGGCACTAGGTACGTACTAAAAAATGTCACAGTTTCGCCCTAAGGGCGAAGCAATGAATGCGATAGCAACACAGCAATGTCATACGAAGTAAGGTGAGCGGCTTTGGTAGCAATATGAATTGTAGTAAACATGAGCTGATTAAGTAAGCAGGTGTGCTGCGGCGTAAGTAGACCGACATGAAGAGAGACTCGATGACCACAAGAAGGCGCGTGTGAAACGGTGCTGTTGATGAGAAGCGCTTCCCGTGGGCAGCGCGTGCGAAGGGACACACCTGTAGCTCTGCACTGCCGATCCGGGCAGCAATGCATGTGTAGTGTGCGTTGGAAAATGTGGCCCGACTATTACTAACTGAATGAACAAGCGTGGTGTGAGCGCGCACAAACAAACATGAATAAATCACACTGAATGACTGCAGACAACGACTGTCAAAACGCTGGCAGCAAGCGCGTACGCTGCAGCGGGCGAAGGTACGTGCGGTCTATCGCTTCAACAGAAACTGAGCGGCGAATGTACAGTGCATGAAGGTCAGAGCCGTGTGGAGATAAGAGACGGTGCGGGCGAGCGACGAGCGCGGTTGTTGGCAAAGTAGACGTGCACCCCCCCCCCCCCCCCCTCCGCTCCCTCCGGCGCTGGCTTCCCGCTTCCTTGCTTGCGCGTGGGAGAGATAAGAGACGGTGCGGGCGAGCGACGAGCGCGGTTGTTGGCAGAGTAGAAGTGCCCCCCCCCCCCGCTCCCTCCGGCGCTGGCTGCCCGCTTCCTTGCTTGCGCGTGGGAGATTGAGTGCGTTCGCTCTCCGTGATAGCGCGCGTCCCCGCACGCTTCCGCTCGGGCATACGGCGCGCGGCGAAGATTTTATCTATACGGAACCTCACGGCGATGGCGACGACGACGGCGACGACGACGGCGACGACGACGGCAGAAATCCCGTTGAAGTGTCCATATAATTGCTATCGCAATAAAACGATACAATATTAAATACGATGAAAGTAAAAACGCATGCGATATAAAAAATTATTTATGGGGTGTTACGTGCCAAAACGACGATCTGATTATGAGTCACGTCGTAGTGGGGGACTCTGGAATATTTAGGATCACCTGGGGTCTCTTTACCGTGCACCTAAATCTAAGTACGCGGATGTTTTCGCATTTCGCTCCCATCGAAACGCGGCCGCCATAGCCGGGATTTGATCCCGCGACCTCATCTTCATGCTTAACCGCCCAACACCATAGCCACTAAGCAACCAAGGCGGGTGCATGCGATATAGAGTACAGATATACACTTACGTCGTAGAATATTTACGCTATAGCCAAAAACATATCAGCAAGTAGTGTGATAACAGTACAGATATTGGCAGAAGTATTTAACAATCAGCGACAATTCACAGTGCTATAAAACCCGTGGTGGTCTCGCAACCCGGAGGTCGGTGGTTCGATTACGCAGCCCGGCGAGCAAATTTTATTTTCACGCGGCTTGCTTTTTTGTACGCCAATATCAACACCGACGCAGACACGAGTGAGGCCATAAAAGTTTCGCTTGAAGAACGCTGGAGGTGCTGGGTATAGATCCCAGTTCCTATCGCATGCTAAGCGAGCGCTGTACCATCTGAGCTACACCCCTTTTCTTTATTGCCTGCTTGGCACATAAAACAATAATATACAGTGCATTGTCACATGTAAAAGTGCTGTAACATGACTTTCAGCACGTGAGGGGCTAAAAACGCAATCGCTTCATCAAAGATAGTTGCAGTATAACTGCAGCTTTATATCGCTCTGCGTCAGTAACTTCCAGCTCATGTCTTACTTTCTTTACATTTTCCGCAACCTGATCATGAACCGTATTTTGTACGCTCAAAAGAAATTCTAGCTGTCTTTGCAGCTCTCTTTGTTTCTGCAGTTCTTCATGCTGGCGGCTGCTTCCTCTTTCGATCGCAATGAACTTAACTTGGACCTTAAATTCTTCCCATGCAGCCATAAAATTGTCATGCTTGTTTGTCATCAAGTCTAATATCTTTTCCTTTACTCTGCGCACAAATGACTCATCATCAAGCAGCTTTTCGTTGAATTTCCACATGTTCCAGTTGAATCGTGTTCTTTTAACTTTTTCCCCCATCGCGAAGCTCACTAAGCTATGATCCGGGAACGATAGCGGTGTGACATAACTGTTACAAAGGGGGATCAAATCTAGTGAAACATACACTCTGTCCAGCCTTGCTCGGCTGTTTCCTTGAATGTACAGTCAACCACAAAAGTTTGCGGACCACGCGAGCGCGTGCCAGACTGCGTATCCGCGCCACCTAGCGGTACGCCACCTAGCGGCGACAGGGGCGCTCTCCCGGATATGAGCCCTCTTGGTACTCGCCTGCCTGTTAATTTTTTATTCCCGTGCATGACATTGTTAGTTCGTTGTGTTGACGCAGAGCGCTGTCTGCGATAAGACCGCCACATATCTGGCTTGATAGCAGTATCGGAGCAATCATTGCAACCTTTGTCGACTGGTGTGCCAGTGGGTAGATAAGTTTCACGAAGCGCTGCGACGATTTTTTTACGCGACGTTTACTGGCGCACTTTAGCTGGCAGCATCTTGGTCCAATGAGTGTAGCTGCTTCTGCGTCTTGAGAGACAGGGTAGGGAGGTGTTTCACTGTCATCAAAAATAAAGAAAAAGCGGATGCATAGAAAAATTTCTTTCACACATAGGCGCATCTTCGCATCAGTCGCTGAAAATGTAGTAGACTTGCTTCAGGCCACGTGGTGATTGCCTATTTGGAAAGATGCCGCTGCGTGTTCCACTTGACGAAAGAAGGCACATTGTGCTTTTATTTATAGAGGGAATACCTCAGCGCGAAATCTGCCGCCGAACCAACAGGAGCTGGACTGCCGTGAATAGGATTATTCAAGCTTTCCGCGACGATGACAGATTCACAGATATGGAGCGCAGTGGGCGTCCAAGGGCCACGACTGAGGAAGAGGACCGCCTGATTACGGCCGCATCGTGGCTGATCCTTTTCAAAGTGCAGAGGATATCCGAGAAGCGCTCTCGCTCACGGTATCGTCTGAGACTGTAAGAAGAAGGCTGAGTGAGCTTGGCCTGCAGTTTTTCGTAGCAGCACAGAAGCCCTGCCTCTCAGACAGCCAGCTACAAGAACGACTCATGTTCGCTACAGCAATGAAAGATTGGACAACAGAGAAATGGGGCGATGTCATCTTTAGCGACGAGTCAACTTTTTCCACGCGCTGGGACCAACGGAAGCGGGTTTGGCGTCCACTAAACTGCAGGTGTGTTTACAGTGTATTGGCAGTTAATTCCCGAAGCTAATTCTGCATCACAACATGTTTCACGTAAAATGAGCTTTTGGACATTACGAGATTTTTCTGTAGTGGTATTATGTTGAAAACATTAACGATTGTTTCATAGTACTACTTACTCTGAAGCTAATTAAAAGCTGCCAGTGGGTCTTTCAGTACTATCTAATGATGTTTGCACGTTTTCTATTGCAACTCTATAACAGCATTATAAAGTCCATACGCAAGAGGAATCACAACATTTTTAGACGCGCCACTGGAACCCAATTGTATGCTATTTCTTGCAGATATCTGCCTAATTACACACAGAATGTTCTATCCAGTGGACGGTGTTCCGTGAGCGTGTGGGGAGCAATCAGCAAAGATGGCCTTGGTCCCCTTGTGCGTCTGGAAGGGCCCTTCACTGCGTCACGGTACTGCGACGTCATCACTAGACACCTCGTTCCGTATGCGCTGGACGGTCCCTTCAGCGACGGCTGCTATTTTTTTCAACACGACCGCAGCCCGATCCATAAAGCACGTATCGTCCAGTCATTGCTAGAAGAACATGCTGTTTGCCAGCTTGAGTGGCCTCCATGTGGCGCCGACTTGAATCCCATAGAAAATGTCTGGGGCATGTTGAAGAAACGGCTGTCCACACGAGCCAAGCGCGGCCGCACGGCCGATACGCTGTGGCAAGCGATCGCACAAGAATGGGAAAGCCTGCGCGGTCGACCGGAGATTACTGAATCTTTGTACGAGTCGATGCCCACACGCATCAATAAGGTGCTAGAAAACGGCGGACATTTCACTTCCTACTAGATCATTGAGAGACCTATGTTTCATGACACTTCTGTAAATGTCTTGTGAATAAATTCATCCCCTTCAGACACGAATTATGATGCACTGTCTGCAAATGCGTCAAATGCGCATGGCATCATTTCAAGACGCTCACTATTACATTCCAAGAAAGAAGACGAAGCAATGTGCTGTTTTGTGCGAGTTTCAGTAAAAAAATTAATTAGCGTATAACTCATTATCTAATTATTCTGAAATCCGTCAGCTTCAATGCTTGCATAAAAAGAATCAACTATTAGGCCCGAAACGCATGCACACTTGCTTTTTCGGTTGTATTCGTGTCGACCGGAGAAAAAAAATACTCTTGACGTTGGTCTTGGAACGCGGCACGTCGAACGATTGTCTAACATGGTAGTGTCTCCAGCAAAGTGATCATCTGCAGCAATACGCAGGACAATGAAGTTAACTGACCGCTAGTTGTCCCATCAGGAAGCGGACACGAATGTGCACACTGAGTTTTAGGTCATTTGAAGAAACACGTGGCGTGGGACGCGCCTCCGAAGTTCGAGTCCCCAAACGAGGACGCCGTGTCGCAAAGGGTTATAAAAAGAGTCATCGCACCCGATTATTTCTTATTTTTCTAAATGTAACCACTATAGCAGCGCGGTGGTTCGGGCTTTGCGCAGAAAAACCTGGGCGCAGGCGATCAAATCCCGGCCGCTACTGTCACTTAGCGATGGGGGAGGAACGGAAAAATTCTGCCTACTGACTAAGCATCTGTGTCCCATGGCTGCCTCACCGCTCACTCACGCACTCACGAAAAAAGAAAAAAAAACAGCGTGGCTACGCGAAAATAGAACTGATAACAGCCGAAGAATACGCTGTCTGATTACTTGTACTGATATTCTGCTCTCAAAATATAAGCAAGTAGCCCTGGCTAACAAAGAGCGCGTCACGTTGAAAGAGATAGGTAGAAAATATTTGCGCACAGTGCGAAAATAGACAGGCCATAGATTTAAGGAGGGATGCGTCTTCAACGTAGCGCTGCTGTCGATCGCTGGTGACGTAGCGGAAGTGTCGCGAAGAGGCTCTTGGCCACGCGCTCGCGTGGTCCGCAAACTTTTGTGGTTGACTGTACGTGTACTGCGGAATCGGTGTACCGTCAGTGAAAATTTGACCCACATCTTCTAAGTTGTGGTCGTCAATTAGTGAGCTCAAAAAGAGAGCACTTTTGTCACGAACATGCTCCCCTCTGATTCGATCTACCCCAGAACACACACAATTAAAATCACCAAGAAATATGATGTAGCGATCACACTTTAGATACTGCTCTATATACTCAAAATACAACAATCGGTCGTTCACAATGTTCGGCGCATAAACGCATATGAGCCGCCACGACGCTCCAGAAAAAGAAAAATCGACAATGAGCATGCGGCCAGTTTGACATACAGTTACACTTTCTTCAATAATGCCAGCACTCTTCCGTATAAGCAACGCGCACCCGCCTGATGTACCATTAGCATGGCATACGCACACATTGTAATGCGCCGTGAAAGGCGTCACCATGCGATTCGTCTGCTCTTGAGTTTCGACCTTAGTTTCTTGTAAAGCGACAACATCGAGTTCCTTCTCCATACACAAGCGACTGGGTTGATACTGTCTCCTTCGCGCTCCGAGGCCACGAACACTCTCAATGCTGTCTCTAATTTCACCGCCATTAGTCTGTATAAGCAAGCCGATCGCAAGGTGCCGCTGGAAAACAAACCATCCCAACACTTTGTAAAAAACTTTCCATAAACAAATGTTCAACGAAAAGCCGCTCTAACCACACGCGTACCTTTACGGTGTACGCGTAGGCTAATTCTGAAGTGGCACCCATCTCTTGACGTCGCTAGTCCGGGCGCCCAAGTAGGCGCCGGGTCCTGTCCGGCGGGATGTTCGGTTTCGGGCGAATGGACGCCCGACGACTCGCCTGGATTTTCTGCGGCGGTTCGTCTTTGGTCTCGTTGTCCAAGTCCTCCTCCTGGCTGCTCGTTACGTCCCTTGCTCTCTTCGTAGCCGCACAGTTTGCACTCGGGTCTGCGACGTCCATCATTGCAGTTGCTGGCCCGTGCTCTGCTGAACTCGCCCCGGCAGTAGCGAGTTCTATGGCCATTTCTTCTTTGCCTTTTCCGTCACTTGTCTGCACTGCGGTTTTCTGATCAGTAGTTACCACAGTTGCCACCTTCGAGGCTATGGAAGCTGCTCTGTCAGCCGGCAGAAAGTGCGCGTGGAAAGACTCATCTACGCCAGCTTCATCCATTAACAGGTCGGCCACGTCCTCCCGAAGCGCCGGTCCCGTTACGGACGCGTAGGTCTTAACACACTCTGTCTCGTCATGGCCGTAGCGACGGCAAACTGAACATCTCGGGACGCGACAGTCACGTCGAACGTGACCGGTGTTTCGGCATTTCAGGCAAAGTGGTGCTCTGCCTGGTACAACAACTAAGGCCTGCTCACCAGCGACACGAAGTGGATGAGGCAGGTCTTCCACGGTCATACCCGTCTTCAAAACCAACGACACCGAACGCGTTGACGATGCTTTATCTTGCACTCCGTGGACACGCCATTTCTCCCGAAAGACGTCCGTGACCTTCCCGAACGGTGAAAGGGCGGTGCGTATGTCCTCGTCCGTCATGTTGTATATACATCCAATGCAGCTTCAGCCGCACGGCCTGGTTGGCTGGATCAACCACGATGCACCGATGTTCATTCACTTTTACTTCCTTGGCGCTTGCAAGCCTTTTCACACCTTCATCGCTCTTGAAAGTCACTGCCCAAACATGGCTCATTTGATACGCCCCTAGGGCGATAACATCCGGCAGTAGGCCTAAGCTAGCCAGTGCGTCGCGGAAATGCTCCACCCGATACGGCCTGGCACGCACATCAGCATGTAAAAACAATGTATTTAAAACAATCCAACCTTTAGGCAGTTGAGGCAGCAAAACTTGATAGTCCGGGTCTTCTGAACCAAAATTCCTGTTACCGCAGCCCTGCTGGGCCGCTGAAGCCGCTCCTATGGAGCTCATGTTCGACACGTCCGCTCGCTAGCGCGGCAGAAAGCCGAGCCTGAGCTACACCCCCGACGGAGGTGCCAAGAACAGACACACGTTCCAAGGAGTAAGCCCACGCGAATGCTGCCGGAAAGCAAACGCCGCAAAAGGGGCAGTACACCGGTTCCCCTGTAGCAGCTGCTTTTCCTCGAGCACGGCGTTTGCTCAGATTTGTGCCACCTAATGTAAAAAAAAAGAATGAAAAAAAAATACTGTGGAGGTGCTGGGTATCGATCCCAGTACCTCTCGCATGCTAAGCGAGCGCTCTACCATCTGAGCTACACCCCCGACGGAGGTGCCAAGAACAGACACACGTTCCAAGGAGTAAGCCCACGCGAATGCTGCCGGAAAGCAAACGCCGCAAAAGGGGCAGTACACCGGTTCCCCTGTAGCAGCTGCTTTTCCTCGAGCACGGCGTTTGCTCAGATTTGTGCCACCTAATGTAAAAAAAAAGAATGAAAAAAGAAATACTGTGGAGGTGCTGGGTATCGATCCCAGTACCTCTCGCATGCTAAGCGAGCGCTCTACCATCTGAGCTACACCCCCGACGGAGGTGCCAAGAACAGACACACGTTCCAAGGAGTAAGCCCACGCGAATGCTGCCGGAAAGCAAACGCCGCAAAAGGGGCAGTACACCGGTTCCCCTGTAGCAGCTGCTTTTCCTCGAGCACGGCGTTTGCTCAGATTTGTGCCACCTAATGTAAAAAAAAAGAATGAAAAAAAAATACTGTGGAGGTGCTGGGTATCGATCCCAGTACCTCTCGCATGCTAAGCGAGCGCTCTACCATCTGAGCTACACCCCCGACGGAGGTGCCAAGAACAGACACACGTTCCAAGGAGTAAGCCCACGCGAATGCTGCCGGAAAGCAAACGCCGCAAAAGGGGCAGTACACCGGTTCCCCTGTAGCAGCTGCTTTTCCTCGAGCACGGCGTTTGTTCAGATTTGTGCCACCTAATGTAAAAAAAAGAATGAAAAAAAAATACTGTGGAGGTGCTGGGTATCGATCCCAGTACCTCTCGCATGCTAAGCGAGCGCTCTACCATCTGAGCTACACCCCCGACGGAGGTGCCAAGAACAGACACACGTTCCAAGAGTAAGCCCACGCGAATGCTGCCGGAAAGCAAACGCCGCAAAAGGGGCAGTACCGGTTCCCCTGTAGCAGCTGCTTTTCCTCGAGCACGGCGTTTGCTCAGATTTGTGCCACCTAATGTAAAAAAAAGAATGAAAAAAAAATACTGTGGAGGTGCTGGGTATCGATCCCAGTACCTCTCGCATGCTAAGCGAGCGCTCTACCATCTGAGCTACACCCCCGACGGAGGTGCCAAGAACAGACACACGTTCCAAGGAGTAAGCCCACGCGAATGCTGCCGGAAAGCAAACGCCGCAAAAGGGGCAGTACACCGGTTCCCCTGTAGCAGCTGCTTTTCCTCGCCTACGGAGTTTGTTCAGATTTGTACCACCTAATGTCAAAAAAAAAAAATGCGGAGTTTCAAAGAGCGAACAGTGCAGATTTCAGGCGGAGCGATTCCAAAGCGACGAATGTTTTTTAAGGTGGCGGTCCCACTCCGCGGCACGCGCTCGGCATTTTATTCATTGTTTGCGGACGCATTGTGCTTGCTGCGCTCATTGGACAAATGTGAACTTTATTGCGTTAGAAAGCTTACTTTCTTCACTTTCCAATGATACCTAGTATTATTGCCCTGCCTGAAGCGTCACCTAACAGCAGTCAAAACAGTAGGAGCAAAAAACGGCGTTTTTGCTGTACTAGTCTCCGCTGTACTGCCATTCCGACTAAACTGTTCAACATAATAAAATGAAATTTGCTGTGTCTTTAAATAAAATGGTATACAAGGTTTCTATGAAAAGAAATTGCGTGTAAAGCAATTAAAAATTTATATATGCGCCAATGAAAATGGGCAAAACTACAAAAGTTTACGAATAAACATCTTTTTTTCTTTTAAACTCAGGACAACAATATTTAGTGGTTTTCTAGGCTACAGTGTACTTATCATCTATGCAAAGTTGTTTTGTGTTCTGATGAACAGTTCGTGAGGTATTATTACTTTCATTTGGCAATTTATGACTATACTTGGTCACGCATTACCGGCGACGCGACAAAACTATTCGATCTGAAACTCTGAAATTTTCAATAATCAAGCAGCAAGCCCTTATCTCAATTTCTATGAAGAGAAAATTGTCTTATGTTAATTAGGGAATCTACAGGGGAGTAGTGAATTTAGCTAATTTATCTGCTTACCAGGTCCGTGCAAATTGACATTCTTTTTCATGTAAACGCTAATTCACAACAATTGTTGCACATTACTATAACCATACGGTGTCATGTAATTACTAGCACTCACGAGTTTTACTCGTGAAAGCACAGCATGAAATATAACCCGTAATGTCGTGCTCAGTATCACTACGCTATAGTCATAGAGCCACTTTGGGGGGGGGGGGTCTGTTTTTACCGGTGGGTAAGCGCTGGCAGAGGGTTTCGAACACACGGCCTTCCTAGCCAAGCACCTACTTCGCTGGCTATTCCGAGGGCGAGCCCTCCGCCGAAGGTGAGCAGCATGCCCCAGGCCATCTTGTGCTTAACCACGCTCCACGAGAGAATGCGCTTCTCCAGGTTGTCGCGTGACATGGGCACCGCGAACAGCACCGCCACCGCCATGAAAGCCACCGACGTGTCGTCTACCTCGCTGCACACCATACAACACAAGAAGCCTGCGGTACTCGGGATACGAGGCTGTGATACTACATCACTTGTAGACGGAAGCCAGATCATTCAAACAAATGCGCAATTTCCTCGAAGGCCGTGCTTTGGACGTAATGTTTTTATAAAGCCTTGGTTACACTCCGAGAGAAACAGCGCAGTAACAGGACCAATGAAAGACGAAATAACACTTGCGCCAACTCGAAGTTGATATAGTCAGCACCTGTGTTTTTGTTGTTTTCATTGTTCTTCTTCTTTCTTTGGATTTACGTGCCAAAACCAGTTCTGATTATGAGGCACGCCGTAGTGGAGGGCTCCGGGTTAATTTTGACCACCTGGGGTTCTTTAACTTGCACTACAACGCAAGCACACGGGCGTTTTTGCATTTCGCCTCCATCTAAATGCGGTCGCCGCGGCCGGGATTCGATCCCGCGACCTCGTGCTCAGCAGCGCAACGCCTTAGCTGACTGAGCCACTCCGGCGGGTGTTGTTTTCATTGGGCCGATGAAACTGCGAGGAGGGCTCACGAAAATGCTGTGAAGGAACATATCCCATTATCAAGAGCCGATGCAGTAACAAAGCTTCGCATACTCGCGCGTGATGCCACACGATCCATGTGGAACACACCTGGTTTCCAGCATACTCGACTGCACCACCTGGACCCATTCCTCCGACTACGCATTCCATCTGGAATTTCTCGAATCGAGACAACTGCTCTCTGCCGACTGTGACTTGGAGTATCCTTTACAAATGCTTTTGCTTGCCGCATTGTAATGTCTGACAGTGCTGCATGTGATAGTTGTGGCAGCAAGGAAACAATCCAACATATCCTGTGTCATTGTCCCCGCTACAGCTCCCAGAGACAGTCGCTCGTGACGGAGTTGGCACGCATCGACGACCGGCCGCTTTCTGAGCAGACGATCTTAGAATGCCGGCTGATACGGTCTTCACGCCAGAAGGCGACGAGGGCGCTACTGAAGTTCTGTGTCGCTCCTGAGTTCCTTTGTGTGCGCGTGCGTGCGTGTGTGTGCGTGTGCGTGTGTGTGTGTGCGTTGCGTGCGTTGCGTGCGCGTGCGCGTGTGCGTGTGTGTGTGTGTGTGTGTGTGTGTGTGCGTGTGCGTGTGCGTGTGCGTGTGCGTGTGCGTGTGCGTGTGCGTGTGTGTGTGTGTGGTGTGCGTGTGGTGTGCGTGTGGTGTGGTGTGTGTGTGTGTGTGTGTGTGTGTGTGTGTGTGTGTTTTAATCTCCCTCTCTTTCTAAGTGTGTGCAGTTTTCTTTATCTTTCCGTCTCCCCTTACCCCTTCCCCAGTACAGGGTAGCAAACTGGATATCTACCTTCCGGTTAACCTCCTGGCCTTTCGCATCTCATTTATCTCTCTCTCTTTCTCTCTCTCTCTCATTGGGACTTTTACTGCGCTGTTTCTGTCGGAGTTTTGCTCAACCAGCAAGCCGACCTTCGCGCTCTTATGCCGTATTGCAAGCTGCGAACGTCGGTAAATGCGTGACAACCACTGTCTAGCCAACTGCCTAAATGCACTAATTAACTTCCTAACTATTTACTTTAGCGTACCAGTCAGTGTTTAAGGCACACGTTTATCCACGAGGAAGCCTGAGACTAAAAATCATTTTCGAATTCTGAGAGAAAAGCCGCAGTGCTGTGACGGATTATTCGCTGTTCGACGAAGTTCTGTGCGGCAGTGCACAAACGAGACTTTGTGGTAAAATTACACATGAATCGTCGATGCATTTCTCGGCACCTTTGAGGAACAGTGAATGAGAACTGGCACTAATCTGAAGATTTATAGCAAGTGAACAAACCATCTGCCAAGTGGGCGGGCGCTCGATCATGCGCCTTCTTGTCATCGTCCCCGTCCTCCTACTGCGCTGAAATATTGTTGAAAGCCTTGAGCACTGACTGGTTTCGGTTCTAGAATTGTGAATTGTGCCCTAAATTGATTGCTTAACTTTAATTAGGGATATCTAGCCTTCCAAAAAAGTAAACAATCGTCGCTAAATTTCTGTTGTCCGCTAGCCCGAGTAATGTGTCATCATCCAAACAACTAATCGAGCGCGCTCATAGCAAGGCAGCCGCATAGCCAGCTACATAATGATCAAGATGGTCGATCGAGCGTGAACATGTTAGATTAAACAGTTTCTTTTAATCCCGTGTAATCCGTCTTTCTGACCAACGTGAAACTTAGCTATAACGTCCGAAGAAACACTGGATCAAATGTATCTATAGCAGACCCGAAGGCTTTACCCCGCAACGCGGAAAGAGAGGCCATGAACTGATAGCCGTTCTCGACAAGCAGGTCATGACCGAATGGACAACGTCACTCTCAGTCGTCGTGGGTAAAGTGGCAATGACAATTCCCGAAGTGCTTCTCCTCCCGTTACCATCGACAATGAAGCTACTATTAGGTTCAGACTGAAGAAAGCTGTCCAATGTGGACGTGACATTCCACGTTTCAAATGACGCTACGCTTATCAGCCTATCAACTGATGTCATCACCCAACGGGTTGATAAGGAAGCAATACCTCAGCAACGGCCACGAAAGGTAGAAGCACTCACTTCTACTTTCGCAACGCAAAACCTACATCAAACGAAAGGGAACACAGCTATGTTCATCTTGTTAAGGTCGAATACCCCTGGACCTGACCCGGAGCTTGAGCAGAAAATAGCGACGGCAGTCAAGCTGGTGACGCGCGACGCATCTCCAGAAGAGCGCAATAAACCTCACGCAATACTGGCAGCTAATCATGGTGCCTTCGCATCGAGTAAAAATCAGCTTGGAATTTGCCCGGACACCGAACGCTCAATCGACTTACGGGATTCCATTCCTGTGGTTTCGCGCCCATACAGGTGCTCCTACGCGGACTGGGAGTTCATGAGGAAGCAGGTTGTTGATTATTTAAAGAGAGAAATCCACGTACCAAGTCAAAGTGAGTACGCTGATCCTACTCTTGTAATAGCCCAACCGAACCATCTCACTACACCGAAAAGAATGGTCATCGACTACAGAAAATTTAATGCAAAAACTGTGAATCCTCCCTACCCAATGCTTCTAATGGAGGATGCTCTTGATCACATCATGAGAGATCGTTCACGTTAGCTTACAACCATGGATACCAAGACCGCTTTTCTGACTATCCGTGTTAAACCTGAGGACACTCACAAGACAGCATTTGTGGCCCCAGATTGAAAGTACGAGTATCTTCGCATAGCATTTGGGTTTTACATGGCCCCTCAGACGAAGGTCTCGCACGCACTACGACATACATGGACGACATTGCTCAGGGAGCAAGCACCGTTTCAGAGGCACTCGTGCTTTTGGAAGAGGCATTACGTCGCGTGATTTGGAATGGATTGAAAATGGACATTGACAAGTGTCAATTCATTCGAGACCAAGTGTCATTTCTGGGTTACATCATTACTTCCGAAGGCAGAGTACCTGACTCGAAACGAATGCCAGCCCTCGTCAAATTTGAGCCATCAAGAGATGCAAAGCATCTATACTCGTTCCTGCAGTTTCTCAACTGCTTCAGAAGGTCCGTAGAGAGCTCCTCAGCTAAGCCACCATCACTACGCAAACTCCTTGCGAAGGACACCAGATTCCTCTGGACGACGGAGCACCAAGAGGTTGTTGACTCGTTGACAAAAGCCTTAGAGATCCCCCGATACTCGAAAACTTCCGCAGCGACTGTCCGTCAACTGTGCACACGGACACTAGCCAGACGGGCCTCGGCGCTGTGCTTACGGAGACGCAAGACTCTCAGGAATGCGTGATCGAATATGCAAGCCGTGCATTGAATGCTCACGATAACCAACTTCACTCGAACATGCTGGAGTGCATGGCCTCCCATTGGGCAATCACTGAGGAATTTGTCATTTACCTTAAAGGTGGCCCACGGTTCATGGTACTCACAGATAATCTGTCCCTCACGTACTTGGCACAAAAAATTGGAGGACGCTTAAGCTTCACCTTTAAGAGTGGAACGCGATGGCGTTATCGGGCTCCGTTCGCGTCACTTTTTCTTTATGAGTAGGCTTCACTGCAATACACAACGTGGGAAAGCCAGCTTACAAAAATCAAGCTTACACTGATCCCCTTAATGTCGGCTTGACATTTAAACACAAATGCATTGCTAGGAAGACAGTTTTACAGGAGCAATTTAAGCCGTTTTATATAAGAACGTGAAGGCCCTAGGACCTTTTTCGCTATTTTATTAATTGTTTGCTGTTGCCTCGGGGCGCGCGTGTCCAAAATTTAGAAAGGCTAGGTTTTCATCATTCCCCGCAATGTTGTCTAGAACCAAAGTACAGCGAAAAGCCATCAGAATTGGAGGACAATTAAGCTTCACCTCTAAGAGTGGAACGCGACAGCATTCAAAGATCCCTGGCTGCTTATCAGGCTTTTTTCTCGTATATTCAAATTACAATCCGACGCTATCACGCCTATAGGTTGTGGTTAAGTCGTGCTTTACACAACCTATAGACAACCTTAAACAACAAATCCTTCCATAGCCGACCGGCAAAGCAACGGAGATAACGCCTGTGAAAATTGTTTTTTCTTTTCAATCAGTTTGTCCTTTTCTTGAAGCACGCCGCGTTCTTTTGATGTTACGTATGTGAACGTCGCACGACTCGGCATACAGTTCATAGTTGACCGTCAGCACAGGTGTACCGTTCGTCTCTCTCGTTTCGCTGTCCGCGTTGGTTGACATATCAGACGCAAAATCTACTAGCCCGAACTTCGCACTGCCAAAAAGAAAGCTTACCTCATGTGCAACCAGTGCGCCCAGCCCTTGAAGAAGACGGCCTTTCTGGTCGACCAGAGGAAGAACACCACGGCCAGTACGACCATGACGACCTTCTCCGCG
This sequence comes from Dermacentor silvarum, assembly GCF_013339745.2. Classification (NCBI taxonomy): domain Eukaryota; kingdom Metazoa; phylum Arthropoda; class Arachnida; order Ixodida; family Ixodidae; genus Dermacentor; species Dermacentor silvarum. Next base: position 77,867,346 of record NC_051159.1, read on the forward strand.
GAGCTGAAAGCGGCCGAAGACAACTCAGTTCAGTTCTTTATGTACCAGGAAGCATTTTGGAGGTTCTCTTGAGCTCTGTAAAAACAGCTTGACGGGCCCACACAGACCCTTACAAAGCAACATGCTACATAAAGCTCATTAGCAATAATACATAAATTTCACACGGTGAACACGATAAGCACACATCACTAATTGCGCGATATAAAATACTCGTGCAGAAATTTAGAGGTCATAACAAGGAAGCGTGGGCTACCGAGCAGTATGCTAAAACTTTGCTGCAAGAACGTTTTCTGAGCTTGTCCATGTCAGCGTCTTTCTTGCCGAATTTCTTTTATTTTGTAGTACTGCTCATTTCATTAATTTTTTGTTTGTTTGTTCTTTGCAGTGTGGGCGTCTCGAATATATATGAAAGCGACAGCGGCGCACCCTATCAACTACTAGGGCATCGCGTTCACGCAAACAACAAGCCTTGGTAACTGATGAATTATTTTTCCGATTATTCGAATGAGATCTAATAGACATTAATTTGTTCACCGGGGAAATAGCTTCAGATACCCTTCAAGACAATAATCCAATCACGCGCACATCAAATTTGACACGCGACTGTGACATATCGGCGAAAGAATCTCCCGCCACGCGCGAGCTGAAATCTTCGTCACCACGAAAGAAAAAAAAATGAAAGCCAGGAGATTAGGGTTGTCCACCAACTATGTCGCAATAGAGGCTCGACCATGTTGCAATTTCCCAGCTGGTACGATAGGCACGAGGGAAAGTGGAAGTGTTATTATTTTGTCTCACGTTTCTACCAGCCATAGCACCGAACGCCAACGTGTCGCGCCAGACGAAAGCGAAAACTCTCGGCCGTTTTCTCTTTCACTTGATCACGCTCTCAACTTGTGACAGAGAAGCCTAAGCTAGGAAGGAACAACATGCGCGCGCGGTAACGCGAGACCTCGGCGTCGAGACCGCTACTCGAATAACGTTTGCGATTCGGCGAAGCGTGGGAAACGGCGTGCATGCGGAAGGGGATGCCCTATCGCCGACGGCTCGAGCTCTACTCAGTGTCAGTGTGTGCAGTCTCGATAGACGAAGTGAAACCGATTCAAACTGGTCGCCACCAGTACTCCCGAGAATCCGCTTGGATGATGTGTGGGAAACGTACTACGTCAGCACGGGCGTTTCACGCCGTCTAGACGTCACGTGGCAAGCGTGCATGCGATGAGCGCTTTTGTTTCACGTCCAGAAACGAAATACCAAGACTGTCGCTGGAACGAAAAGCGAGCGAATGTCAGGCCAGGGCTTCGTTAACTCCGGTGGCTCAGGCGAATCCCCGAGAGCAGTTTTTGGTCTTCTCAATTACCGTTCTCGTAGCTGGTAGCTGGAATACCACGAAGTGAAACCGGATTTTTCGAGCCTGCCGTGGTGTCCAATCTTTTTCTCCCAATGTTATTCCCATCCATCCACACTCACCTAAAGAGCCACAGTAGTGCTTCAGAGACCGATATCGTTGTTTACTAGTAGCTACGCGCTCAAAGTAGCTTTTAATTGCGCATGCGCAGCTAAGTTGATAGTGAATTTGTTCCACACGTCGCCGAAAGATTCTTGAGGTCAAGCAGACGTTTGTAGATGCGGTTACTATATACAGTTAATTGATTGATTTACTGATTGATTGATTGATTGATTGATTGATTGATTGATTGATTGATTGATTGATTGATTGATTGATTGATTGATTGATTGATTGATTGATCAGGCAAATGTGAGTGCCTTGTAATATATCAAAAACCATCCGCTCACAAACAGGGGATACCTAGAAACATCCCTAAAATCCAGAGCATGCGCACCAAGCTCCTGACGCCGGGCGTTGCGGGAATGAGCCTGCGGGCCGCTAAAGGTTCAAACTCATGTGCTTGAGCCCTGTCGCAGATAACCATGCAATTCTGTAGATCGTAAAGGCCGTGTAGCTCGCAAACTTCGTCGACTTACGTGACATTGCCAAGGCTCCTGTACTTGACCAGGAAGGCGTCGTGGATCGCCTCCTTCCGGAAGTCTGTCGCACTGTGGTAAAAGAATCAAACAACAATTTAAGACACGTTTATGTCCCGTTTTCTGCGTTCACACCACTAGTTTCTTCGTTGTTAATTTCCCAGAATGCTTGACACGTGAATACCGCGCACAAGAGACACGTTTTTATGTAGACACATCCTTACGTATAGCCGGCGTTTTGCAAAAATCAAGATACCACGGATAGGTTAGGTGCTCAAAAAAAGAAACCAAATAATAACTAATGATTTTGCTTCACTAAAACTGCACCTATTTGTTCAATGCGAGGCCGCGTATAAAGGATCGCTCTGGATTCATTTTGACCATTTGGGTTCTTTGACGAGCCTCCACAGCAATACAAGCCTTCTCAGATGCCACCCAACTTTATCAATAATGAATTCTAGATAGTCCATAGATGGCCTAAAGACTTCAAAAACACTATTTGCCTTGTAACTTACTTCTTCTACCCCGTAACATCTACTTCATTTGGTTTTGGTGCTGTCCCTAGACTGTTAAACGAATTGTTCACAGAAAGTTTATGGACTTTAATGGACATAGAGGTCATAAGCCCGAAATCTGTAAACATAAATTACTCCGTGGGAAAGTATCTTTAGATTTTTTTGTAAACTGCAGTGGTAAATTACTTTTGCTATTGTCAGAATGCAGCTAGTGAATATAGGGAGCGCGCCTGCTACCATGTTCTACGCAGCAGCACGTCATAGCTGCTTAGTCAAACAGCTGCGCGTACAAGGAGTATGTCAAGACTATATGACACACATTTAGCATCATTTGAACAATATCTTCCGTGACAGTGTATTACCGTTAATTTATGAGTGCATCGCGAAGCTGAACTGGACGCACCGAGCCATCAACACCAGCTGCATATCTTTAGAGATGGCGCTTCTGCGTCTTTCTTGGAGTCGAGGAATCAAATGTCAAATACCCCGCCGTACGTCGTCAACGAATTAAAAGTTCAGCTTTCTCCGATACGCATATCATTGCTGATTATTTTGGAGCAAAGCTAAGCATCGATATACAAGCATTGTTTCAAGATTTATATCGCATAACCAGCAGTCTCGGAATGACGACATCGTTTTGAAATTGTTCGTACACATTCTGTCATACCCATTTGCTTGAGCGAACAGAAGGTGCCTTCCACTGTCGAAATTAGGTAAAGGTACACTTCATACTGTACTCACTTGCTATTTCCTAGTTGAAATGGACAAAGTCTACGTGTTAAAATGCGGTGCTCGGACAACTTTTCTCGGCTAAGTGAGTTGTGCAAAAGTAGTAAAATATTGGTAAGTTCTAGAATTACGCATAAGATGTCCCCCTTGCTTTACACGCTACGCAGTTGGCTGATTTCGGATAGCTTTTTTTTTTCTTTCTGCTAAGTTTCAGGAACTAAGCAAACTTAATGCCTGACATTTCGTTTTAATTGGCGACATTTTTTTTTACATATGTGAGCACCTAAATTAGCATTCTGCCATAAATATTTACTGAATTTCAGCTTTTTTCCCTCTTAAATTCAACTTTATTCATGCACCTCAATACATCGGCCGTCTGTAATAAAGGGCACACCTGCGCTTCCATTGTACTTCAATACGCGCTTAGTGAGTGTGATACGTACGAAGAATTACCGCGAGGTGAACAGAACGCAACACGTACAACTACGGATGCACTGTGACAGAGCGAGGAGTTAGAAGTGATTACCTACACTTGACTACGCAGTATTAACTACCGCGGGCTAATTACATACATATTAGTCCGTGTTTCCTTCGCATGCTTTTTGCTATGCAATTATGTAACTGTAGCAGAGAGCGCTTTAGTAGAGCGCGTATTCCCGAGAGAAACACGACTAGAAAGAAAATCGAAATTCGCCATTCGAATAATATAAGTATCCCATTAAAGTGCACGGTATAGTATACATTCTCATGTGAAAGGTTTGAATAAATGCTTTCCGAACAAGCGTTGTTTAAAAATGAATTCAGTGTTTCCTCACATTCATCATGAGGGTAGAATCATCTATAAATCCCTAGCATCACCTTTCTTACCGCAGCGGTGGTTCTCGACTTCTGACTGTTAATCGGCTGCATTATGACTGTGTTGAAATTTCTACGACTGCGTTTGACTTCACCCGCTTATAGCACTTAAAACCACTTAAAAATGATTATCTGCACCGGCGTTTCCAGTTTACTACCAGCGGAGTATTACAGTGCGCGAGAGAGAGAAATTTATTTGCAGAAAGGCAGAGAGGTTGGCGTCAGCTGTAACTTACTCTGGCCAGCTACTCTACACTGGGGAAAAGGGACGGGGAGGATAAAGGCTGATGAATGGTCATGATTATAGTAGGAGGAGGTGCGTATATACAAGTTCACAACCTTGTGGCATCTCTAGAGCCACGCGTCCACCCCGTGGCTTGTATAAAGGCTATAGCGGCACTGGTTATCAGGGCTGCGCTGCTTGCATTGGGCCAAGGACCTAAAGAAACTCGTCTGATAGCGGCCTCTTATCGACGTTTGCAATGGAAGAGACCAGTTTCTGTCGTTCTTGCGCGTACGGAGGACAAACGCAAAATATATGATCAAGCGTTTCTGGTACCTGACAGCATTCAAATTTGGGCTAGTGTCACTGCAACCAATCATATCACTACACTACAATGCTTTTCTGTGCTGCATTTAGCAGTCGCAAAACTACAAGTTCGCGTCCTATACGCATGAGGGTCACCACAAAGCGAGAGTGCGGACAACGCTCCGGCGAATCGTCCTCGAGATGTCAGAGCGGACGGATATCTGTCGTACACGTGCCACGTTCAGATGACACCACCAAGCGGTGGCAACAGCCGTCCGCAATCGCGAATCCATTTAGACAGCACGGGTATTTGCCAAGCGGTAGCCTCGTCATACTTCGCATCCGCGCGTGCCCCGCTTGTTCCCCGTAGCTCGCGTGCTCTGGAGTCGCTGTGGAAAGAAAATTCGCAGCGGTCGGCGTTGAATAGTATTCAAAACTCGTATAATTCGTTTTCTTTTTTTTTTTTTGTTACTTGAGCTGTGGCGTATAACGCCACGAAGCTGGCACTGCGAGGGACACGGTAATGAAGTGAGCGGGGCTGTCTCCGGATTAATTTTGACCACACGGGTTTCTTTAACGGGCACCCAAAGCACGATAAACGAGCGCATTTTATTGCGATAGCGATTATATGGACACTCCAGGCGCATTTCTGCCATTGGCGTCGCTGTGAGCTTCCATATAAGTTTAGTACAAGGCGATAACATCGTCGCCGCCAGCCGTATGCTGTATCTGCGAGTTCAAGCGTGCGAGGGTGAGCCGGCGATCGCAGCTTAATCTCACGCACGCAAGGGAGGAAAGTGGGGAGGAAGCGCGCCGTCTTCCGTCGTGCGCAAGGCTACGGGGGGAGAGGGGGGGAGGGGGGGGAGTCGCGGCCGCGCGCGCCCGTCCGGGCCACTGCATCTTGACAGCCATCTGCGACGGGGACAGAGTCCGCCGCGCCCTGTGCTTTTGCGGCTTAGTTCGCGTTGATGCGAGAGGCAGCACGAAGGTCAATTCGCTCGCGGCTGCCGCCGCGCTTCCTCGCTCCAGCGTTCTGACAGCGAGTCTCCGTAGTCATCGAATGAGATGTGTTCATGTTTGCTTGTGCGCGCGTAACACCATGCTTGTTAATTTAGTTAGCATGCCTATGTTTACAAGTCTGTATACGGCCGGTAAAACTACTATATCCTTACTTCATAGTGCTGTCCACTAATCTGCTATCGCAACCGATGCTTCGCCTTTCGGGCGAAACTATTATTATTTTTAAAAAAAATTATTATTATTATTATTATTATTATTATTATTATTATTATTATTATTATTATTATTATTATTATTATTATTATTATTATTATTATTATTATTATTATTATTTACGCTTCCATCGAAAAGTGGCCGCTGAGGCAGGTGATCTCGCTTGCGGCCTCACCGAAAATCTGTCCGGCGTACATGCGTCACGCAATCATCATCACGAAAATCCGCGACATGGCGATACACCTCCTGCCTAATGGTAAGGATAGTCGACACAGAATGGTTAGAAAGGTTCAGTTTATTAAAGTAATTGTACTCATCAAGACGTGTATTTGTTTCCATGAGGATATTTAGCTATCATTTATGTTAACATTGAGCAATTTCATCGACAACGTACCCGGCAGCCTGGACAACTATAAGGGCAGTAAAGATGATAATGCTTAAAAGTGTATTTGCAGTCACATTTTGCCCTTTTGTGCCTGCGTTAGGTTAGGAATAGAAGGTTTATTTCGGCACAAATAAATATACACGAGTAAATTCCATTCCGCGTAAGTTTTGTGGCTTGTGTGCGTGACAGGGCAGTCACGGCTCGTGAGCACCTAATCTTATGTAACATGACTGTCATGAGTAAAAGAGGAGAAAAAACGCACAGGTATCATGAAAATTCCACCAGATTATACAGAAGCTTGCGAACAATGTCACAACTGGATACAAAAATGCACGTATAAATAACTATCTGGCTAAAGGTAAATGATGCATAAAGCAATTTTTGTATTTCCGTAATATCTCGCGCAGGCCAGCCTTTAGTGCCGTAAAGTGTTTAACGCCAGAGCATAAGGTGAGAGCAGCGCAGCTTAACATCTGCGTTCTTTCCTTTGTTCGAACAATGCGTTGTCTAACCGACTCATTGTGGAATTCCTGACTCATGGTTTTTGTTGTGACATTCTGACTCAGCAAAGCTGCGTCCAGCTACTCCGTCCTTTTTTCTACGCTGACGACAGCTGTCGGGGACGGCAAGCTTAAGTCTAACAGAGCCATGGCTCGAAGCAAGAACAAACTAAAAATAATAAAATAAAACCTTAAATAATAGCGCAACAGGAAGGGCGCTATTATACCCTCTTCGTAGTTGGGGTTCCACTGACATTTCCTTTGGAAAGAAAGCTATAAAGGTTTAAAGGGAATGTCATGCCACAAAAGCTTAATTACTCGACAGATGGCTTCTTAATTCATATTTCGATTAGAAACATTAGCTAATAGCGTATTTAGATAACAAATTGAAAGGCGTATCTAATCTGAGGCATCATCCGGAATATCGTAAAGATCAGGTGTCACGATGTGTCGTTTACTATATACATTTATTGCCATAATAAGGGTCAACACTTACGGCCGATATTTATGTTTAGTAGAAAGCGCTCAACGGGATAATCGTTACATTGCCTATAGTACAACGGTCGTCTTCAACTTCGCAATATAAGCGTAATCCGTCGTGTCCGTTGGTGAAGGTTTACATTTTTACTCATCGACAATACTGTTGAAAGATTTTATACCCATGAACTCTGTCCACTTTAAATACTGTCAAACTATTGTACTTCTAATAGTGATCCTTAATGTATTGTTTCAAGCTTAGCGTCCCAGGACCCTGTACATCGGCTGTTTGCAAAGGTATGTCCATTACGCAAATATTGTTTCTAGGCACTGAAAAAAAAATTGATTAGGCCTCTAGGGCAGAAAAATGTCCCTGGCCTATCGAAAGGTTTACATGCGTATAGGCCCAATGTCCATTAACAGCGTATGATGTTACAGGTCTCATACGGGTGGCACACGGTGCACTTTCGATCGCGACCAATCCCGATCCGGCTCGATTGCAATCTAAATTGCATCGTGTGACGCCCGTATTACGCTAGGTACCATATATTACGATTTCGTGTTGTTAGGCGGTTATAAGGTACGTAAGCTTATTATTTTCCTCTGTACAACGTATGCCTCACTAATAAAAAACACATGCCCCATATTCATAATTTGATGTCATCTTATGGGATACTGAATAAAAGCCCGTATCTTCTCATGTAAGCCCCTATGTCCATATGGGGTTGCAGTTACAAGGCATACATGGGCTCCTTTAATAGGATGCTTATTAAGCGCTAGCATCGGGAGCTGGCATCGGGCGACTGTCGAAAAGCAGTGAACCGCTCGTGACCACTCCTTGGGTGCCGTAGAGCCGCACCAGCAGACAGGATGGCGAACTATAGTTCTGCCACAAATGAAAACGTCTAGTTCAACACCCTGGATCTATTCTCAAAACCTCGCTCACAATAAGCCGACCTGTGGCGACACCAAATCACCCTCTGGGCTCAGCTCTGCAGTGCACTGACGCAGATTATTTACAATCTCGATCACCACGCTTTCAAACACAACTGCCGCATTTACGGAACCGAAGTCCTCATGGCTTAAGACTGAAGGTCAGCGTATGTTTGTAAGCACCCTTCCCAGGATTTTCTTCCTGTACTCCGAGATTCCATATTTCTTTTTTTTAATCTCGGTAAGTTTTCTAGTTGTAAATTGCAGGCCACCTTGTGTTATGCAGTGAAAGCAGGCATTGCATCTGCTTGAGCGTGTAAGACTGAAGAAAAGAAATAACTGGAAAATAGATAACTAGAAAAGAGGTAACTAAAGCAGATAACCAGAAAAGAAAGAAAGAACCCTCACAGTCGTCGCATGTGCATGAAGTATAGCACGATGAATGCCATCAAGACTTCGAAGAAGGCAACCGGGAGGAAAGCGGTCATCCAGGACAGGAACGTGACCGAGTCGACCTTGGGGAACCGCCTGTACGAGCGAGCACAGCACACAGATTAGCTCAAGTCTTCCGTAGTTTCCCAGGGCAGGGTCGTTTTGATTTTGGTTCGTGACAGTCGGAATGGCAGTCCTGCCATTCCGGAAGTGCCGAGCTGTTCATAAGAGCGTTTTTGTGACAACGCGGGGAGCCCGTGCCTAAGATCCGTGTTTTGCCAAAAGCGTTCATCTTCGTTAAACTAGACTTGCATCGAACGTTTTCGAACGAAACCAAAATAATATGCTGCTTCATGGCCAACTCAAACCTCTCGCAGGAACCAGACGTCACCTAAACATGTCCGAATGTTCTCGTAAGCTGTAGTTGCCAAATGTGTCTCTGATAAGGTAAAAACAAATACGCAACAAAACATTTACGATTATGACGCTTTTTTTCTTGCTTTTTTTATTGCTAGGTGGAAGAACTGGTTAGATTTCATTAAACCGATCAGTGCTATCGGCTGCAAACATTGACTTGCAAATTCATGCGCATGCGCAAGAACTTAAGGCGCAGCATTGGGTCATTGTTTAACCAATTTGAAAGTTACATTTTCGTTAACTTCTGTTCATGTTCTACATTTGTTAGCTTACTCAGATCGAGCGTGTCGACGGTGTTCGATCACGCTCGAGGTTTCGTTCAAAGCATGAGGGAGTCGAGTAAGGCCGTAATCAAGCGTGGTTAAAAGCTGCTGTGTGGAGGCTTCCGATCAGTATATGGTTCTTTGAGGATTGATTCAAATACCGTAGAAAGTGTGGGTACAACACTCACGACATGACGATCATTTTGGTGACGTAGTTTGTGATGGTGCCGCTGAGAGTGCCCACGGACCCGAGACTGGCCGTGTAGGCGACCGTAATCAGCAGCACCTTGCGGATTTTGATGAACCTCCTGTGCACACGAAACCAATAGGTAATGTTTCGTCTGCGTCATTCGCCTCGCAATGCGCTGTTTGTAAAACATCTACTGCGAATAAAATTCGTACACCCGTTTAGCAAATATTCGATGGGATATGACAATCATTGTTACCGCCACCCCCTTACTCCATAAAAAAAATCATATGAGTGTCGTGCAAAGAGGAACCAACATTTATATTAAAACATTAAGACGCATTTTGAAAAATTCTGGAGGCGCAGTTAAGAAAGGCTACGAAACGGATAGCCAGACTCGCTCTGGCGTAAGTTTTGATTAACATCGCGAAGAAACACATGGCCTGGGAGAGTCGCTTACATAGTGATTGGCTCCGAAAAAAATTTGGCGAGCATGGTTTCCTCAGCAGGTACATAAATCCAAGAGCTCGAATATGTCATCAACTCCGTGGCATCGCAGTGCGGCTGCCGCGGCGGATAATCGAACCAGCGCATGACATCTTTCTCAGCGTCAGCATGAACACGAAGCCAACACAGTGGATGGTCTTAAGTATTGTTTCAATGAAAGAGGATCGCCTACAATTCTTTGCAGCTACGTTGTTTGCGTTATTAGCAGCGTTTCACGCTTTTGTTACCGATGTTACTCTATTCCTGTAACTTATTCCTTTCTTACGGGCAATATTGCGCTGAAACTTTAGTCAGTGGTAGAGGCATACTCACGTCGTTATACGCCGCATGTGAAAATCGTCCAAGCTGAGAGCCTTGGCAATGTCTGCGTCACGTGAGAGGAAAGCGTCTTTGAAACCACGGGTGTGCAAGTAAGCACTAGGTCCAAAATATAACCAAAGCGCTAAATCACCTAATTCAATTGCTAAAACGACTAAAATGCGTTCATAGAGTCACGTGAATGCTGATACCAAATATACACCTCAATTTAAAAACAAAAGCAAAGTCAATCTGCACCTTTAAGTATATGCAACACACTTTTGTCCTTGTTGAGTGCTATCCTCGAAAGCTGTCATCAAAGGAAAGTTACCTGCATGCTTCGGGAGCAAGATGGTACACGGTACGAGTATGGCACAACGCATCAAAGCGGCAAACTTATGTCCTCATGCTGTTTCAAAACGAAACTTTAGAGCGCAGTTTATTTTGTCAGAGTAAAAAAGCGTGCTAGGAATGTCTGCGAATTTCAGGTTATGTAACTTGCGAGATGGCACCTATCAAAATTCAAGCTCCTGTCAGGAGGTTTTCAAGTGCCGTGATACCTATAAATCACTTGCAAGCGCCGTGATATCTATAAAGTGCTCACTGTTATTGCATTTGTACATGAGCTCAGACAATCCTGAACAGAATGCCGTGGACAGCTGCATTATTTTGTTCTTTTTCAGTAGATATTTTCGTCCCAGTGTTTTGGTAGAGATGGACCTTCTTCAACCTCCCTATGTTACATAATATTATTATCTCCTAATCTCCGATTTCTGAGCTCCCTCCTCTTAACTGCAGGAGTTACAACTGGATTGCCACGGGAAAAAAAAAAACGTCAGGAAATTGACATGAAACAACGCACCAACCGTCCTAGGTCCTATTCAGCATCTCATGAACTACCACTTTCATCATCCGTGGTATAATGCTAGCGAAGTGAACCTCTCAGTGTGATCACTCTATTGCGATGGTTTCGCCAGCTTCAGCACTCAAACCCTAAGTCACTGTGTAAATGAAAAAAAAATCACGTAATAAATTAACTACCGTCACTTGGTACGTTCTTTGCTGAGGTTCAATCTGAGCAGCTGCATATGGATGCAATGAAATTTTATTTGCTAAGCTTCTTCGATAACCATTTACATTAAACACTTGCCATAAGGTAAGAAAAAAAAAGAAAAAGACATGTTATCCAAAGTCGACGCGAAAGAAAACATGTTCGACGTACGTGGTATATGTAGTGAAATTGGAACATTAAAAATGATACAATTCTGCATAATTGCAAGATATTTTTGCATTATTTGCATTATCTTCTTGGATCCATTGCCTCACCTTACTTTTTTGTTCAGACCCTCTATTTTATTTATTCAAGTCGAGTGTTTTTCATTCGCTTTCTTTTACGCATATGTGTGTCGACGTTGTCTTCTTTCGCGTTGAGTTTGGCTGACACTTTTTTTTTTTTTTTTGACCAAGAGGCTAGGTGGGCCGATACCCAAGGGAGTGCAGTCTGTGGTGCAATGTGGTTAATCTTCTACTACATTGGTGCTAACTACGCCCGTAGCGTTAATTTCGCCTACTCTGCGACTAAATTTCGCTTCCTGTTTCTATAATCGAGACTTATATTCTGATACTTCTTTCATGTTCGCCCGACACTCAAACGTAACAAAACTGCCCCTCGCGTTACGAGGTTATAAGACAGATAGCCAGATCTCAGGTACGTCAAACCCGCATGAAGTCAGCAGCGAACATTGTCTTCTAAAAGAGTGCCCCCCGACTCACAGGAGACGGATGGCCTCTTCTTGGTGTCGCTTCCGAAGCGCTGCGTGTACATGTCTTTCATGTGGATGTAGTGTATCTCGTGCACGGTGGCATCTACCACCGGAACCATGATGTCCAGCGTGGCGCTGTTTTTGAGCAGCAGCGTGATGAGGAACGTGGCAGCAGTGTAGCCAGCCATGATGTTGCGCAACGACTGGCCGCACCGCAGCAGCACCCAGAGCGCGATGCGCGTGTGTAGGTTGGTCGTCTCGATCGAGATCGACATCATGATGGCCGCCAACGTCAGGAGAACCGTGTTCTGCGAGTAACGACGGAAAGCTTGCACAAGGACTCTGAGTGTTTACAGTGAAATGCACGTATACCCGACTTGAATAACTTATATTTTAATGCGCCGTGACTTCGCTCATATTGTTAAGACAGTAAGAAGTGAAGATCTGCAATACAGCACGTGGTTCATAAGTACTCCATATAGAGGAATATTGAGCAAGTTTTGCGGTAAAATGGCTCGTTTACAAAATATGGAATTTTATAGGGGATCACCAACGTCATCAGTTTACCCCACCCTTTCCACACATTGCCATACCTTAAATCCTTAGCACGCCCTCCGTAGACTAAAGCGCCAGCCTTTTCAATAAAAATGTCATCAATTGATTAATTCAAATAAAATGTTTCTTTAAAAAAATTACGCATTCACAGATAGTGATTGTAGTGCATCTTTAACGAGATTTATAGGAATATTGTAGGAGTCATGAGGGAGGTAGTGGCCGAATACTGCAACAGGAAGGTGGGGTGATGAAATTAGGAAATTTTCAGGTAGAACTTGGAATCAGCTAGCGCAAGACGGGGGTAACTGGAGATCGCAAGGAGAGGCCTTCGTCCTGCAGTGGACATAAAAATAGGCTGATGACGACGACGACGACGACGATGATGATGATGATGATGATGATATGAATATATTCGATAGAAAAATAGCAACACTAACTTCTGTGCTTGTCCTTGATGATACTGACGTTGCGGTGCTCTGGAACCCATTCAGACGATCGCACACGACTGTTGGTGTAATGAAATGTGACGCCATAAAGTCACGTGCCTTATACGTTCCTTCCTAGTAGTACTTGCCGAATCGTAATCGCAATTTAGCTGATACACTGCACCACATAAAAACGTTTGTTTTGCTACTGTTGACTTTAGTGCCCTTTCGAAATTTCTCTTGGGGGATTAGGGAACTTCACATGGAGGGTCCTAGGATATTTTAAGTGTCGCTGTAGCAAGGTACTGGCAAGAAAAAAAAAAGAAGGCCGACAGTAGTTGTTATAGGCGCAGATGCTCGATGCACTCACGTTCATGTAGATGCCGACGACCTTGTCGTAGCTGATTATGCGCAGCGCGGGAAGGTAGAGCAGAGGCATGAGAGCCGTCACGCCCAGCGGCAGAGTCCTCGTCACCCAGTTGATGAACACCAGCACCATCACGTACGCGCAGCGGGTCTTCTGCATCAACATGGCAAAGTGCAAATGTTGTCACCAATGAGACGCTGCATAGAAAAACTGTTGATAACCTACAACTCTCTCCTGATGACAACAGTCGAGAGGGGAGAAGAACGCGCTGTAATACCTTTCAACAGCAGCTCTCCTTCGGACAGTCTGATTAAAAAGAAACAAAAAAAGAACGCCAACAGAAATATAATATAGTTACACTAATAAGTATAGAGTAGTTATATTACTATATAGTTTCACTCTAATGTTAAGTCTTCAATTACTGTTATTTATTTATTTATTTATTTATTTATTTATTTATTTATTTATTTATTTATTTATTTATTTATTTATTGCCTGTTTAGTAGTATTTTTATTAATAGTAATATATTATAACAGGTCTCACTACAGTGTTTCACTATGAAACCTCTTTCTGTTCATTATATGCATCTACTTATGTATGTGTACTAAAATTGAATGTACTAAAGCGCCAAACAGACGACACGAGAAGAGACACGGACGAGCGCTCACAAACAACTGATTCTTTATTGACAGGAACACACAAAAATATATGCGCAAATCGGGCAGCGCAGCTCACACGTGGTCGAAAATCACATGGTAACAGGTCACAAGGCGATAAAACGATTGTAAAAGGCGAAATGACCATAAAAGATAATGGTAACGCGACACACAAGAAACACCGCTGTAAGAGAGTACCCCATTAGAAACTAAAAGATTAATATTTATCACCAAGCGTGGGCGACGCATCAACGTGCTAAGTTCTAACTATAGGGGCCTCTAAAAAGGACATTTTACTTTTATACAGTAGTTTCGATGGTTCGCTGACGCATTCCAGGCCCTTCCTTTTAATGTAGAAGGCTCACGGGCAACGCTGTTCCGACGTCTATCCAGAACAATGCTATCTCTTTAGGCGAGGCTCGCACCCACACTCTTTGCAATGGATGACCATATTGGAACCAGTCTATTTTTCCTGAGAGCGTTCATGTTCTTTTAGCCTTTCATTTAAACATTGCCCCGTTTGGCCAATGTAAACCTCTTTGCATGAGAGCGGAATTTGATAAACCACCCCTTCCTTGCTACTGACAAGTGGATCAGTACGCTGGGTTCCGCAGGTTGCGCGTTCTGTTTTCTGGTTGTTAACACGAGCGCACAATGTAGCTAGTTTTGAAGGGGCTGAGAAAACTACCGGGACTTTGAATTTACTCGCAACCTTCTTCAGGTTGTGAGCTACACGGTGAGAGTATGGTATGACTACGGGTCTTAATCTCCCGATTTGTTCTTGCGCGTTTTTTTTTCTTTTTTTTTTTTACTTTACCTTTTATCTTCTGGAGCAGGGACTCTACTACTGAAGTTAAAACTGTCAGTGGTAATCCCGCCTTTTTTTTTTAGCCTTTCAACCTGCAGTTGGAAGCTGCTTCGTATACCATGCTTACATGATTTCCTGACCGCCGATTCCAATGCCACTGTGGCAATCGCTCTTTTCACGGTCCTAGAGTGGGCTGGCTCATAAGACAATAGCTCTTTCTGCGCTCGGTGGTGGTACTTCCAGTGCACTTCCGCTCCCAGGTTGAGCTTGGGGTCTAAAAAATGTAACTTTTTTTTTTTGTAGTTCACAGGTGTGTTCCAAACCATGGCTATATTTTTTAAAAGCTTCTAGAATCTCTATGACGGTTTCTTGATGGTCTCATGGAATCCTGTCTGTTTAACACGATTAGGAAATCATCTACGTATATAAATACTTTCAGTACCTTCGTTTTGTCAAGCATGTTGTTCAAAATGCTATCAACAGCCGAGAGAAAAATATTGCCTAAGATATGGGCTACACAGGATCCTATACAGATGCTCTTCTTCTGAACGTAAACCCTATCTACAAACTGAACTGGCGTGGCACTAAGATAAAACGCCAACAACCTAATGAAATTTTCAGCTGACATTCCCACAGAGTTCTGAACTTTACTACACAGTTTTAACTTCAGTATAGTAGAGTCCCTGCTCCAGAAGACAAAAGGTAAAGTAAGAAAAACGCGCAGGAACAAACCAGGAGAATAAAACCCGTAGTCATACCATACTCTCGCCGTGTAGCTCGCAACCTGAAGAAGGTTGCAAATAAATTCAAATTCAAAGTCCCGGTAGTTTTCTCAGCCCCTTCAAAACTAGCTACATTGTGCGCTCGTGTCAACAGCCAGAAAACAGAACGCGCGACTTGCGGATCGAACCCAGCATACCGATCCACTTGTCAGTTGCAAGGAAGGGGTGGTTCATCAAATTCCGCTCTCATGCAAAGAGGTTTACATTGGATAAACGGGGCGATGTTTAAATGAAAGGCTAAAAGAACATCAACGCTCACAGGAAAAATGGACTGGTTCCAATATGGTCATCCATTGCAAAGAGTGTAGGTGCGAGCCTCGCCTAAGAGATAGCATTGTTCTAGATAGAAGTCGGAACAGCGTTGCCCGTGAGCTGAAGGAAGCCTTCCACATTCAAAGGAAGGGCCTGGAATGCGTCAGCGAACCGTTGAAAATATAGTACAAAAGTAAAATTTCCTTTTTAGAGGCCCCTATAGTTAGAACTTAGCACGTTGATGCGTCGCCCACGCTTGGTGATAAATCTTAATCTTTTAGTTTCTAATGGGGTACTCCCTTACAGCGGTGTTTTTGTGTTATCTTTTATGGTCCTTTGGCCTTTTACAATCGTTTTATCGCCTTGTGCCCTGTTACCATGTGATGTTTCGACCACATGTGTGTTGCGCTGCCAGATTTGCGCATACATATTTGTGTGTTCCTGTCAATAAAGAATCAGTTGTTAGTACGCGCTGGTCCGTGTCCCTTCTTGTGTCGTCTGCTTGGCGCTTAAGTACTTCAGTAACATGCACAAACTAGCCCAACAAGAAGTTCTGCTTGAACTACTGTAAGCCTCGTCGTTAGTAAATCATACCATAGCAAAACTGTCACTCTTTCGTCATGTATTTTGACAGCGTCTACTCTGGCCTTACTAGTTAACCGTTCATCGGTAACAAATGCTCTATGAAGTACAATGCACTATGAAGGAACAAAAAAAGTCGGTCTACAGCCAGTTACGAGAGACCGAATTCGCAAATATTTACGTTCATAAGTTCTCCGTGCCATGGGTCGGCCGCCTCTGCTAGTGATATGTCAAGCATCAAAATTGGCTGGAATTTTCTCTTGCGAATAATTCCAGCTTGTGCTTTTTTGTTTCTTTGTCGTTTTTGTGTGTATATGTTAATGTGTGCCGAGGACGTTTACTGCGCCGAAACGGCCCAAATGAGAGAAAATACTTTTCAAATCTATTACGTGACACTCACGTGCCTTCTTCGAGGTCTGGGCGCTAAGCAAAGTTTCGACATTTTTTTTTATTTATTAATAAAAAGCGTCTTCCCTCAAAGTGAATACAAATGGAACGTTGAACTAACACTTTACCATGACCAAACTGATTTTCGTGCCGTTCTTTGTTGCCCCGGCCTGTGTAAGGGGTCTTAGGTAGCATGTCTCGTTCATACCCATGTATGGCTGTCATTACTAGTAATACAGCGAGTTCAACTCAGTGCATTCGCCGCTACTACGCACGCGCGGAGTCGCCTATAGCGCGCAGCTCACCGGGGTGTTGTGGAAGACGAAGAGTGGCAGCAGCAGTATGGGCGTCAGGTAGGTGGCGATCAGCTTGATGTGGAAGCGGCTGTGCAGGATGGATCGCTTGTTCTTATTTGGGTACTTGGCGTGTCTGTCCGTTCTTTCCCTCTCGGTGCCGACGTCACCTTCTCTGTCAACGCCTTTGCTGAACGCCGCAGCTTCCGTTGGCGGGGAAACCATTGCCGCGGCTGCCAGGTGTGGACGCGGACAGGTGCTCGGTTTATATACTCGGACCCTGCGCAACAAAGTGTATAATGAATTAAGTCGAGCACCTCTACAACGAACGCCTCTACAATAAAATGACCCGTATAACGAAGGACTAATTATCTCCCGTCTCGATGGCGAGCTGGGCCGTTCGTGACCTTTACAACGAAATGGCATGTATAACGAATGATTGCAGAGGCCCCATGCACTTCGTTATAAAGGCGTTCAACCGTAACTCCAAAGCCCCCGCCCCCCCCCCCCCCCAAAAAAAAAAAAACATTTTAAAAAAACATTGCCGTTATAGAGTTTCGAAATCTCGAAGTCCCCAGTTGATCATCGGCAGGCCAGTGAGGTATTCCATATAGCAGAATATATTGCCGCATGCCTTGTTCCGGGGTCGTACTCGCGATCGATCGCTTTTTAAGAGACTTTCACTTATGCCGCGTCATTTATTGTTCATTAAGGAGCTTCATTGTAGTGGCGGGAGCCTTGTCAATGCACTCGAGAGTAACGTGAAGTGAACATCAACATAAGCGTTCAGCAGTTCCTACAACCCAACCAATACTTTCATTCTTAATTTCGTGCAGTTGTCAGGGGCACAAATATTCAATAATAGTGTCGTGAATAGTTGTCAGGGATGCAACTAAGCACCCAACAGTTCCTACAACCCAAACAGTATGTTTCCGTGGGTTTTTTTTTTTTTCTACAAGTTTTTTTTTTTTTTCTTCTAAGCACTGTGGATGTATCATGTACCCTACTAGACAACCAAACCGCGGTTATTGAAACTACCCTAACACGCCATTAGTAGACTACGATGGTACAGTCGCTATCGGCGTGGAGGTCGGTTCTTTAGTTATCAGGCGAAACTGCAGGCACGTGTGGCGGTTAGCCATAAAACTGTCGCGGCTCAAAGTACATCCCGCCTAGACTACCACGCCCGGCTTAGACGGCGGCCAATTTCCGTTAACCCTCTTCAAGCACAGAAACAAGATTTCAGCCAAGAAATATCTGTAAAAGCGTCATAAACTGGGAAAATGGTCTAGAAGAGCAGTTGTGGCTGAGCAAGAAAGGATCTTGTTCTTATTTCCCAACAAGGGCCCGCACCCAGTACCAGGGATTGGCCAAGAAATTAGAAGAAACGAGAATAAACGTATAATAAATGTTGAGATAAAATAATTTAAAATAAAGAAATTAAACAGAAAAAAAATTTACAAGAAATTTTTGAAATTTAATAAGGTAATTTTTTGTTCTTAACAAAGTTGTAAATTGTAATAAAGTCGTTCCTGTGGCTGACTCCCTGCGAAGATATTCCAAGGGATATAACGGCTTGCGAAGTTAGTGATAGCCCAAGTTGGCGAAAAGGAACTTCTAAAAGCTTTCTTTGCCTTGAAAATTGGCCTCAGGATAGGGGGGAAAAAAGGGGGGGGGGGGGGGGAGGGTTAATCGATTCAGGTACATTGCAGAAATTACGAAGAAGGGACAAAGCCAGACCAGAACAGTGTAAATAAAATTTTAACGGTAGAATATGACAGCGCAGTTTTGTAAGAGAAACGTCGACCTGTCTTGAGGGAACCAATTATTATTCCGTGGGAAACACAGATGGAAGGCGGAAGAAAATGGGACGGTGGATTACACAGAATCTGGAGATATGGAGAAAGTTATTTACCTAGCCTCGGTTACACAGGCCGAAGTCAGCAAAGTAGAAATAGCAGAGTCATAGAGGGATGCCCGTGCGACTGATTCCGTCATTTCATTCAAGTACAATTTACAGTAACCCGGTACCCAAAGCAAGCGAACTTATTGTAAGTGCGCAATAACCGCTGAACAGAATGCTCGCAGAATTGCCGATAATGAGGATAAAGTAAGGGCCGTGCATACGGAAGGGAGTCGGTCACAATAACAGCTAATGAAGCACTTTGGTAAAGTTTTCGTAAGGCTAAGACAATCGCTAGTAATTCTGCTTTAAATATGGGTGAAGCGAAGAGAGTAATACCATTGAAGAGATTAGGAGAAAATCCCCACTCCCGCCTTCTCATTGCATAAAGGAGCGTCAATACGCGGTCAGAACGCGCTTAGGTGGTCTTGTTAGATATCAGTTAAATGTCTGCTGGACAACGGTTAAGCATAATGTGAAAACGTGTTTTCTAACTAAATTTTGAAGACTGGAATGATATCGTTTGAAGGAAGAACTTGATGTATGTACTTGATGAACTTGATGATGTTGTTGATGTAGAGGGTTAATTCAATGGTTTAACTGTGCTTGCACAAATACTACCGTGGGTCCCAGCTAACGTTAGCCAAGCTGCTCAACAAAAAAAAAATAGTGATTTAAGAAACACGGTGCAGGATATAATTGGAAAACCTACGATTTTCGGTTGTCACAGGGCTGACAACCAAACACCGTAGGCTCATGACTGCATCCTGCACCGTCTTTTTTTTTTTTTTATTTCCTTGAACAGCTTGGTTAACGTTAGCTGGGACACCCTATATAACCGGAGGGCTGTGTAACCGCGTCCACGATAAGTAAAAAAATGTGCGAATCCCACGCACTGTCAGAATCGATTAGGGGTGTGCGAATATTCGAAACTATCGAATAACGAATCGAATAGTGTCCTATTCGATTCGGTCTTCGAATCGAATAGTCACTATTCGCAAATGCAAATATTCTTCGAATACTTCTCAAACATTTCAAAACTTCAAATGAGGCCAATAAAACATAAAATGAAACCAAAGGAAAGAATTACCGGAAGAGTAAAATTCAAGCCAAGCTTTTGGAAGGGTTCTTCTAAAAATATTTTCCTTTGAATAACGAACCGGTGACAAGTTACAAGGAAGTGTTGGAGAGATTCACTCTCATTGCATAAAGGACACAGAGGTGATGTAGCCAGACCAGACCTGTAGAAGTAAAAGTTCAGTGGAGAGACTCGGCACCGTAGTCTCGTAATCGTTACTTCAATTTTTCCAGTGGAGCACCATTTGTTGACCAAGAAAAGTTGACATGCGGGAAATCGGATGTTGACAACGATGATTCGGCGAAGTTCTTTGTAGTAGTACATTTTCTTGATCGCGCCACAGTGATGAAAGCTGACTTTGGTAAAAATAGGATTGCAGGACTATCGTGAGATGCCACTGCGAGGGCATCTGCACATTCATTTAAGGCTGGACCTTTGTGGCCTGGCACCCACACTAAACGAACAAGACGTAAATGTCTTGGGATGACAGAATAGACTGCATCTCATTAATTTGACAAGTTAGACGTGGTTAGTGAAGAGCAGACAGACAATCGGTTTAAATTATGGCTGATTACAGAGGTTATGGTAGTTTGTCTAAAGCTAAAATAACTGCCAATAATTCCGCCTGAAAGATAGGCGGGAAGTCAGGTAGTCGAATGTACAGGGCTATCGTGGGATGCTACTGCGAGTGCATCTGCATATTCTTTTAAGGCAAGACTTTTTTTTGGTCTGGTACCCAAACTAAACGAAAGAGACGTAAATCTCTTTGGGCGAGAGAATAGACTGCTTCTCATGAAGTTGACAAGTTGTACGTGGTTAGTGAAGAAAAGACAGCTGATTACGGCTGATTACAGGCGTGATGGTAATTTGCGTAAAGCTAAAGCAATTGCCAATAATTCCGCCTGAAAGATAGGCGTGAAGTCAGGTAGACGAATGGAAAAAGACCAGTTTAGATATGGTGATACAATGCCCACGCTTGCCTTCTGTTTACAGACGGAAGCATCAGTCGCTATCAAGGTCTTTGTATCTAGGTATGTAAGGTGGTTCTCCAAAATAACATTTAGGTATTGATAGGGCATGTATTTAGCAATGTTTGGGACAATATCATCAAATTCAATTTTATCGTCTCGAACAGAGGAATTTAGTAAGACCACTTCGCATAGGTGAACATTTAATGGGTCCAGTAGTTTTTGTACGAAAACAAATTGAGAGAACGAGAGCGAGACCATTTATGGTTTTTAAAAATGAGGCCGATTCAATGATGAAAGCATACTGTGACCTCCTCTGTGGAGATGCATATATATGTAGGAAAGTTTGTACCGTTAGGACATGTAATCGCATGAGGAGAGAAGGCAGGTGTGCTTCTGATATCATGCGTGACAAATTTAGGAAGCCCAAGACACAAACGTAATTCCTCGGGTTCTATAGAATCAGAGGCCGAATTCTGTGTTCAGGTCCACCAAAAAAAAAAAAAACGCAGCCGAATTCTATTATCGGCAGAACATATATGCAATAGATCATAATGAGGGCATGCCGGCGCAATCCTGATCGATTGCTGCTAAGTTTGCGTAGCATTCCTACTGCGCATGCTCCCTTTGAAGTAATGGGCTCTATATGCGGACTCCAATTAAGCTTTTCGGTGTACATGACACCCAAGTATTTAAGGGAATCCAACTGCGGGATATTCTCCTGTCAAAAGAATCTAAATTTGGGCAAGAACACTTTGAGACAAAACTAGAATGGCGCTTTTTCTGATACTAAGAGAGAGAATAATGCCTTCGAGCCACAATAAGGCCACTCATATATGAGTGTAGCGTTTGGTACAATGTACCTATATCTACCGATGCAGCAAAAATGCGATATCATCGGCGTATACGTTCACATGTACACCCTGTAGCAAAGGAACAGTGCTTAGTAAAACAATAAACATAAATATAAAACATAAATTTAAACGTTCCGAAACACACGCGACAAAATAATTTGGCAGACTTGAATTTTGAATCGCTTTTATTAGGCTTACATGCTCTACCCTGTCATACGCCTTAGTGATGTCCAAAATGACTACGGCAGCATACTTTTTCTGACATCGAACTAGTTGAATTCGACTTTCTAGGTCGACATGGTCACACCAAATCGAGCACCCACGTCTGAAGCCAATTTGGCATGGACTCAAAATCATGTTCTCTATCAGCAAGTTATCTATGTGGTCGTGTAAGATTCTTTCGATGATATTTATTAGGTTAGATGTAAGAGATATTGGCCTAATGTTATGTGAGACGAAACTAGCACCTTGCTTTTTTTATTGCGATAGCAATTATATGGACACTCAAAAGCAGATTTCTGCCGTCGGCGTCGCCGTCGCCGTCGCCGTGAGGTTCCGTATGACGTCATTTGGAGATGAAATCGTCGCCGCGCGCCGAACGCTGTATGTGCGAGTGAAAGGCCGCGAGGGGCGCGTCTTTCACGGGGAGTGAACGCACGGCGGAGAACAAACGCGCGTTCGGCGCCGTGCTCGCTTAAGGGCTGCAGAAGTAGGCGTCTCTTTTCTCCTTTACAATCACCATATATGTAGAGCAAACGCGCCTTCTTCGGACGCGCGAGAGGCCGTGGGGGAGGGGGAGGGAAGGGAGGCGACGTTTAGCTGCGGCACCAAGTGCCTATTTATATCAGAGGCTCCAGCAACAGTCACCAACGCCGCACGCATTTTGAGCTAACGCGGGCAAAACGCCGATGGCGTCGACAACAGTTCTGCGTGTTGTTGCTACCAAAGCCGCTCACCTTACTTCGTATGACATTGCTGTGTTGCTATCGCATTCATTGCTTCGCCCTTAGGGCGAAACTGTGACATTTTATTGCGATAGCAATTATATGGACACTCAAAAGCAGATTTCTGCCGTCGCCGTCGGCGTCGCCGTCGCCGTCGCCGTCGCCGTCGCCGTGAGGTTCCGTATGACGTCATTTGGAGATGAAATCGTCGCCGCGCGCCGAACGCTGTATGTGCGAGTGAAAGGGCGCGAGGGGCGCGTCTTTCACGGGGAGTGAACGCACGGCGGAGAACAAACGCGCGTTCTGCGCCGTGCTCGCTTAAGGGCTGCAGAAGTAGGCGTCTCTTTTCTCCTTTACAATCACCATATATGTAGAGCAAACGCGCCTTCTTCGGACGCGCGAGAGGCCGTGGGGGAGGGGGAGGGAAGGGAGGCGACGTTTAGCTGCGGCACCAAGTGCCTATTTATATCAGAGGCTCCAGCAACAGTCACCAACGCCGCACGCATTTTGAGCTAACGCGGGCAAAACGCCGATGGCGTCGACAACAGTTCTGCGTGTTGTTGCTACCAAAGCCGCTCACCTTACTTCGTATGACATTGCTGTGTTGCTATCGCATTCATTGCTTCGCCCTTAGGGCGAAACTGTGACATTTTTTAATAATGAGATTACTTTTGCACACGAATTTTTAATAGAATGGTTTATCATGGTAAGCAATGCGTGAGGCGACATCTTAAATAAAGTTTTTGTTATAGGCGTAATAATGGCCATCGGGACCTGGCGCTGAAGTGGGCAGTTTGCTCACTACATTTGTAAGTTCCGAAGCTGTAACTTCTTCAAAGTCTTTACCATGAGTAGGCGGCGTAGCGTGATAGGGCAAAATAGACATAATACGACTTTCTAGACCATTAGCAATATCGTCCAGTAACTTTGCCACTTCTCGGGGTGTTGGTACAACAGAGTCGACGTTTATTTGTGCCGGAATTACCTTTTTATTTCTGAGAAATCGAAAGACTGCTTCTCTGTTAGTGGCCTTTGAAAGAAAGTCCAAGTGCTTACAATCAAAGACGTCTTTAGCATTTGCAACTGTTCTTTTAAATGTTGCTGCCGCGAACTTATAGTCTCTCCAATTGTTAGGACACTGGTTATGAATTAGTTTCTGCAAAGTTGCTTTACTTATCCTGTAATTACGTGAGCACTGCGTGTCCAACCAAGGGTTAGAAGACCCACTTTTAATGGTGTACAAATTGAACTGAGACTTCTTTACGGAATCTTTTAAAACAGAACATAAATTTAAGGCCTTTTCTTCTTCATTATCCCATAGATGGTTATATAAAGCCGTCCGTAAGACATTTTTAAATGTGCTGAAATTAACAAAAGTATTCGAATGCATATTAATTTTTTTTCTTCCTGGGATTTTGCGTGCCATAACCAGTTCTGATTATGAGGCAGGCCGAAATGGAGGGCTCCGAATTAATTTTGATCACGTGGGGTTCTTTACCGTGCACTGGCTGCTTCTTGTCCCTGGAATGAGGACACCACCCACTCGTCCTCAAGATCAACGACCTATATGATCCAAATCAATGTTTTCTCTCTCTCTCTCTTTAACGTGCACTACAACGCAAGCACACGGGTGTTTTTTTCATTTTCGCCTCCATCGAAATGCAGCCGCCGCGGCCGGGATTCGATCCCGCGACCTCGTGCTCAGCAGCGCAACGCCTTCGCCACTGAGCCAGTCAACGGGCATACAAGCTCAAAAAATACAACAAGATGGTCACTGCCTGTGCCCGAGTGTACACCAGACCATGTAGAGATAAATTAGATCTAGCGGAAGTAAGGTCTGTCGCGGAATGTGACTGACTGCAAAAAAAAAAAAAAAAAAAAATGTGGGTGTTCTTACGTTAATGCATAGTAAATTATTGTTAGCAGCCCAATCCCACAAACGTTTATCACTCGAATCGGTCTTAAAACCCGAACGAAGTATGATGCGACCTTAAGTCCGGGCAAAAATGATTGCTTTTCTACAGGACGTAATTACTGAATCAAGAACAACTCTAGTATTCTGAATACCTGCGCTCCGGGCGAAGACGGTAGAGGTAGAGCCTTGGAGTTAAGACATGGCAGCTTCTTCTTCTTCTTTTGCAACGCATCCGCGGCTCACCTTTTTTCCTTCCTTTTGCCTTTATTCTAGGGGTGTTGAAATGTTCAGAATTTCGAATAGGAATAAATTACTCTTCCTTATTCGAGCCGTATTTCATTGAAGAATTTGATATACGAAAGTTTTGGATATTTGCATGTCTGTGGCCAAACAGTACGGGATGAGAATGGTGGCTTGTTCCTGTCGGTTGAACTAAAAGCGCCGCAGGTACGTCTCCAATGACGGTGTTGTTAATGCATATCTCACGAAAATATTGTGCCAATACTGAGAGGCACAAGTTTCTAAGGTGGCGCGTAGAGAATCGCTTTCCTCACTTTTTTTTTTTTTTTCATGAAGGAAGGAAGGAAATGAACTGTTCAAGGTCATGCAGGCTACGAGAGCTTCGGGGCTCTCATGGAGTGGGCGTCTCCCACGACGGAACCGGGAGGTTGAGTTTCCTGGCGGCGTCGCTGGACCATGATGTCGTGCAGTTAGTTGCGTATGATCATCGCATCACCGCGTCATCGTCAAATCGATTTCCTGACTTCCTGCAGAATTCTTTAATCGATTTAGACATATTATTTTGTGAAGTTCACTGTGTTCGCACTGAAGGTGTGCGTTCACGCATCTATTTTTATAAAGGAAATATTCAGTATTCGATTCGATATTCGAAGCCAATTTTTTTATATTCATATTCGATTCGAAAATATCGCTATCCGAACACCTCTGTATGTATTACTCTTCTATACTTTTTTACTCCTGCCACCCCTTTCCGCGCTTATACTAAAGAAACTTCCTGGAAAATAAATCGCTTATCTATTCGTTAATTCATTACACACACCTACCAAATGTGAACTTTACCAAAACGTGGCTTTTTTTTTTTACTCTAAATTTTTTGGGGAAAAGGAAAGTAATGGGGATGTTATTTACTTGAAGATGTTGTGTGGGAAGAGGGTAGGGGGGGGGGGGTGTAGCTTTATTCATTGACCAATTCGATTCACAAATAAAACAAATTACAGGACAACCCGAACAAAACATCACAGATACAGACAAAACAAAAGTCATCTCGATGGGCAACAACCTCCACATGCGACGACAGTACATGGTGAAAAACTCGGCCGTCAATGAAAGAATGGCCCATTGTCTTTGAGGCACGCAAATTGTGCGCGAATGCGAATGAGATAAAGAAGAAGAAGAAAAAAAAAAGGCCGAGGGCGGATAAAAGTCGACTAAGAGCATGATAGAAAAAGCGTTTATTAGAGTAGCTCGGCTGCTGCGGCCCAAAGAACAAAGACCTAATTTCCTGCGATAACGAAGGCGCGAGGTCAGAATTTGTGAGAACGCGCTACTATATATAGTTTTTTTCTAAACGAGGGCATTTGTGAAACCTATCCGTCATTGTATGCGTTTGGAAAAGAACAACCGCTTCGACAGTATAGTGACCAGGTTGCGAGGGTGTCGTCCACTTCTTTTATGTTACACCAGTATGCGTTCAGACCGTAACCGAGGAAGGCGAACTTCGCTGGCAGGTTTGACTAAAATGGAGAAATGTGCGACGGCTAAGTCAATTGGTTTCTTTCGGAGATTTATGCCCCAAAAGCGGGGACAGAGTCTGTAACAATTAAAACCTACCTATGGGGCGGCCGCATACGATTCCTTAAACTTCAGCAGATCGGTTAGGAGGCCCTGTGTGGCTGTGTATTTTTTTTTTTCTTGTTTTTCTCCCGCGTACCCAAATTTAATGCTACGTTCTGATGAAAGAGGCATCTTCACCCATGGAGAGCGACTGGCTGTAGAGCGAAACTGGCAAGCTAGAAGTGCGCTGAGATGAAAAATTAAAGCGAGAAGCGAAGATAATTAAAGAACCATTTGCACTTTGCAAATAAAGAATCGCACCCTTAAGGGTATTCTTGCGTGCCTATAACCAGCTATAACTCACACTTCTACACCACGCAAGAAATGATGTTTTCTATGTGGAATGTCCCGACTAAGGGGGTTCTTTGCACAACGCGCAGCATATATCATGACACGTCATGATGAGTGCACTCGTGAACAACATAAGCATTGACTTAGCGTTAACGTTTACTTAATTACTTAACGTTTACTAAATCACGACAAAGAACGCCTTCAACCTGCTACTTTTATAAGTTTATAATTGGAGGGTGTGTGGCAGAGGCGTTTTGACATACATACATACATACATACATACATACATACATACATACATACATACATACATACATACATACATACATACATACATACATACATACATACATACATACATACATACATACATACATACATACATACATACATACATACATACATACATACATACATACATACATACATACATACATACATACATACACGGCTTGCACTGACTGAGAATGATCTTGCAAAATGGTGCCAGCTCGACCATACAGTGCATCATCTATATGAGGCTGCTTTGGCCTGCAACACAAAAGAATCCGGCACTTGGAACCTTGTATCACGTCTTTGCAAGACTAGATCGCACCCATGTACTGGTGCACGTGCAAAAGTGACATTCCTCTCCTTAATTGCCTTGATTGTGTGAGTATAGACCCTTTTCGTGGAGCAGTTTGCTCTAGAGGAGCGAGATGGCGCTTTCGGAGTGCGCCACGTTGTTGTCACCAAACAGAAAATATAGTAATCAAAAAGAAAGTCAAAGAAAAAGAGGCATGGAATTGGATGCAAAGAATGTAAACAAAAAAGAGCATGGAGATTTAGAAGAATGAGAAGAAAGAAATTAGAAGGGAAAATCAGTACGATAACACGAAAGGAAGTGCCTTGCTTTATATTTGAGGCTCGAGCTGGTTGCCTAAGGATTTAAAGTGGACGGAAGCATCAACCTGCCAGCAGTCGAGATAAGCAAGAGACGTTATAAATATTGGTGGAAAAAAAGCAGGGAATAGATTGATACGACCGGATCCGTTACAGTCATAGGTAGCGGTACAAGGTAGACAGACAAGTTTCGAGGAAGAGAAAAAAGATGAAAGAGATGTATACAAAAATGCTAAAATCTCCCGCAGTCAGAGCTCCCCACTTCATAGCAGTCAACGATGCCTTCGGGGTACAAACGCTGGAGTGGGCTGAGATAGTCTAGCCCATGATTAGCGGCCACCGTTACGTGCAGCAGAGCAAAGGGACAAGGACGAAGCGAGACGACAAACACGGTGCCGACAAACACGTCTCGCTTCGTCCTTGGCCGTTGCGCTGCCGCTAAACCAACTTGCCCAACTCGCTGCTCTTCTAGACATAATATTCTAGCTATTGTTCTTGCGATCGAAGGGCCATGGTGTGCGGCGAACATGCTGTGTGTGTGTGTGTCAGGACACCATGTAAACTCAGCGCGCGCGGCCCACAAATGTTTCACGCATGTCGTGCGCTCGCCCGCATGTCTATCTGTCACGATGGTGGCGGGAAATCAATGTACGCACAGGGTTGTTCGTATTATGCAAAATGTCTATGTAGGCTAGGTGACTATTTGTCACCGCCCCGTTTCAAAAGGGGATACCAATAAATCATCATCATCATCATCATCATCATCATCATCATCATCATCATCATCATCGCATGTTGCCTCAGGCGAAATGCGGACGAATGCGAAACGATTACGGCTTCTACCCTAGCTTCTGTGCGATCAGCTGTCGGAAATGCAACTGTGTTCGCTAACGTACTGTGCGGTAGAACGTAACGTGGAGCGGTAGAAGGAAGACGTGTGCTGTAGTTGGCTGCAAAAATAGTGGAATTTAAAAGAATGGAATGATCGAGTATTGTCTGTGGAACCGCGTTCGGGCTGGAGTCTGTTCGTTTTGTCGCTGTCCGTCTCTTCTTTCCTCAAATACATGGCACGTACTACGTGCACTACGGGGGATTTGCGAAGAACCGGGACACAGGAATGAAAACAATAATCATACATACCAGAAATCAAAGCAAAGCGCTTGCCATGACTGCTTCTATGTCACTTGTTTTCCATATTTAGTTTTTCTTCACCTTACCTACACCGTAAACTTCAGTTGCTTACAAATAACCACGTAAATTCGAGTACAACATTCAAACAGTTAAAAATTCGTTTTTTTTTTCCTCTCTCTCTCTCTTCTTTCTTAAAAGAAAATGGTGAGCTTTTGCACGCCTTTTCTGCAAAACAGTGGATTCTTCCTATACAGAATGTTTCAGCGAACACTTTCAAAATTCTTAAAGGTTGCCTGCGGCAGATAGCACAATTCTGGTTCATGAGCTGGTCTACTAGAAGAGCCGGTCTACTCTACTGTGTGTGGTCTACATATTACTTGCACAAGAAATTGAAATGCCTGATCGAATAATTAACAAAAATTTACTAATTAAGTTATTAACTAATTACTGATGGCCCATATTGCAATTTACAAATTGTAGCCGTGGAGTGGAGTTCGCAAGGCGGATCCACTTGGAAAGAATTCTCGGGATGACACCAGTTTCGAGATATTAATTATCGAACTTTGCGGAGAAATGCATTGGCGTCCAGTTAGTACCTTAACAAAACGTCGCTTTATGCATTAAAGTACAAAATTAACTGGAACGCCAATGCATTTATTCGCAAAGATTTGCGAATTAATATCTCGAAACTTGTGTGGACCCGCCTTGCGAACCCCCCGGCAACAATTTCTCAATTGCAATATGGGCCATCAGGTAATTAGTTTAAAAAATAATTACTTGATTGGGGTGCCTTCGGCTCCCCCAATCTTTTTCCTCAGGACCTTTTAATAAAGTTCTTGTCAACTGTCAACTTAGTGAATTTTTGTTAATTATTCGATTATACATTTCATTTTTTTTTTTTTTTTTTTTTTTGTGCAAGTAATGTCCGCCTCTTAGATTTGGGCTATCTGCCACAGGCAACCTTAAATAAATTTTGAAAGTGTTCGCTGAAACACCCTGTATATGCTATGTATTGCTATAAATCTCACGCTTTTAGAAGCCATGGAGAAATAACGTTGAACGCTTTTTCAACTTTTTTAACGTGTGCACATTTGGCCTGGAAGCGATAATCCGCGATTTCCGGCGCAAAAGCAGAACCAACGCACTAAAAGACAGCCGACGTACAGATTCTGCGAGGCCGCATCTAATCTTGAGCAAACTCCCTTGTCCAGATAACTTTGCGAGCGTCGTCCGACCGTTACTGATAGTACGATTACGCGCAACCGTAGTCGGCGAAATCAGCAGTTATCAGATGTATCGCTGGCGGCACGAGCGCTCTGCCAAGTGAGAGCGGAAACGCGTTGTGACGCCGGCACCTGGCGGGCCTGGCTCGCGCGCTAGCTTCGCAACTGACTGTGTCAACCCAGCCAGCCAACTACCGAGCCCGCGCCGAGTGATCGGCGCTGTAGCAGCTGACCGTGGTAACGCTGTCGACGCGCTACGACGTGTGCTTCTACTTAGCGTTGTTTTCGTACTGATACGGTTTCACCACACGTTTTGAATCAAGCATGGCAAGTGCGTCGCTGTGTCATCGCAGCTAAACGTTTACCTCCCGTGTGCTCGCATGCACCTGACGCTCGCACCTGGAAAACATGCCTATGCGTCGGCGAGTCGGTTTCTTGTGTTGACTGTCACTCTCGCGCTACGGTTGCGTCGTTGCGCCTTGACACGACACCGAAGCAGCCGAAGTGTGGTGTGGTAGTACAGAGAAACCGCGTAGCAGCGACGTCTCGGTAGTCTGAAAACAGTTTTGGCTAGTGTCACCGGTTGCATTCGAGCGTTGTCGCTGCGAACATTTCGCTTTGTGCAGGCAGAATGGATGTCGACCAAGTGTTTCACATCGTTGGCGAAGTTGGGCCACAGCAGATCCTCTACTTTGTCTACACTGCCATCCTCGGCGGGTTGTTTGTCAGCGGAGAGATGCTTCAAATTGTGTTCACTGGCGCGGCGCCGGAGTTCCAGTGCTGGAATGGCTCAGTACCTTCGTCGTCGGGCTGCGACATGAGCGGCCGATGCGAGCACCCGCACTACACGTCGAGGTTTACGTCAATAGCCACCGAGGTAAGCTAGCTTGGTACGTCGTAAGCTAATTGTCAGTGCCGCCAAGAAAAACGAAAAAACAAACGAAACTTCGTTCCGTCTGTAAAACGTCGGAGTGTAGAACTACTCAATTTATTTGCGGTTCTCTTACCGTCTCAGTTACTTGCCTGTCGGCCGTGTGTTCATTTTTGGGCTACCGAAGTTATATGGTTTCTCTTTCTAGCTTGTTTAAGACCTTTCTTTAACACCGTCCGCAGTTTTTCAAAACGAAAGTTTGTCTGTGTTAACTAGTTTCTGTTGATAACCTGCAGTATATGTCAGTATTGGGATTACGCTTCTCGAACAAGCTTTTTTTTTTTTTTTAATTTGTGTTCATGTATCAAGTAATGCACTAATGCTTTTGTTTCTTTGATGTATATTTTCTTTTCTCATACTTAAGTGCACTATTTTACTGCGGCACAGTCTGCGCATAAATGTCATTGCATCAAAAGATGATGTGCAGTGTGATCTTCAACTTTTTATTCAAATGCAATACCATTTAACTTGTTGGCTTTACGAAGCAGGACATGACAGCTTTAATAACAAAGACACCAGCAATGCATTTATTGACGAACTCTATTGTTCTTCCAGTGGAATCTCATCTGCCACGATGCATACTTTGTGAAGATGGTGCAAGCAGTCTTCATGTCCGGCGTCATGTCTGGTGCCTATGTGTTTGGCTACATCTCCGACCGGTTTGGACGACGACGTACGCTACCATTCGCTGCCATCGCCATGTCAATCATGACCTTCTTTGGGGCGTTTGCCCCAAGCCTGGCACTACATGCCACCTGCCGCTTCTTTGCCGGCATGACCACGGCCGCTGTAGCGCTCGTTACATTCGTGCTCATGACAGAGCTTATTGGGCCATCCAAGCGGGCACTGCTGGGCACACTATTCCCCGGTGTGTTTGCTTTGGGCATTGGACTGCATGCTGCACTTGCCTATTTCATTACCGACTGGCGCCACTACTCCATCGCCACAGCACTCCTGAGTGCTCTCTTCGTGCCACTTGCCCTGTGAGTTGTTTTTATTTTTTTGTATGTATCTGTCAAAGTGTATGTTTAGGCTTGTTTTATCTAGCACAGCATAGACAGAAACAGGATGACGCTGATCCGATGCTGCAGGCCATACTCAGCTTAAAAATTGTGTTCATCAAAACTCTTTTGGAGCAAGATATTTTTTCTTTTGTGATTAAGTTGTAGCTAATATAGCGTAAGCATGGTAACTTAAAAGGGCAGAGAAGTTAGTAGGACTAGTCCACTGATAACCTATATGATGAACAATTACATTGTCTGTAGAGATATTGCCATTAACAAGCTTTTGTCTTTGCCTCCAAGCAGCCCTTATCTCTATTAACCCTTTCAGCATCACACGTACCGGTACGTTTCCACGTTTCTGTCCTGGCCATGGTCCTTTTGACATTCCTTTTGTCAGATAGGAACATGAGGACCACAGCAAGAGAGCATTTGCCATTATCCGTGTCATTTTTTTTATTTCTGCGCAACCAAAAATAAATCATGATCGTTTCATAACACCAGAAAAAAACCCGACACTGGGCATGTGTGTGTCATCTCCGAAAAAAACCTGACACTGAAACGGTCAATGCTGAAATACATATTTTGCTTCTAAACAGAAACAAACAAAAGTAGAAACATTGGCAAGGACACAAGTGGCACTTTCAACCAATTCTTTTGAAGTGTCAACCCATGAATAAGTGGATGGGCACGCATGCGTTAAAGACCAATCACAACTGCTAGTACAACCAGCAGACAAGAAATCTTGTTCCATATTGATATAGAAGAAGCAGCACATCACTCATACTTTGCTTCTACTATTTATTATCATACCATTATGCATTTCAGTTATACTTGCTTCAGCAAGTAACAACCAGGTTAAGGCGCTTTCTCCTGAAGCGCATTTTGCGAACATTGAGTGACTAGGAATGCTGTTAAAGGTAACGTGTTTGCCTACTTAGTCCCACATTGGCTGGTCTAGAGGATGTTGAGAAATTAGTTTTGGGACTCATGTGCCATTTCCTATTATGCTGACAATATTTTTGTCTTCTCCATGGTACAGAGTATTTGCTACGAAAATTACTACAGCAATCTATACAAGACTGAAGTTTACAGGACGGCGGAGGCTTGAAGTTATGAGCAGTAGTTGAACAAGGAATGTCGCTGAAGCCAACATTTCGACAAGAGGACTTGTCTTCATCGCACTTGCTGCCCTGACAAAGACAAGTCCCCCTGGCAAAACGGCTTCACCGACATTCCTTGTTCAACTACTGTTCATCGCTTAGAGCAAACTATGGTGCTACTGTCTATGGGACATCGCAAGTATGGCAGTTCAGCCAGCAAGCGGAAGATTGGCAGTAAATGAATCTGTCCAGACTTTGTCCTTCCGGCTTCAAACGGCTTTGTGACTTTGCATATACATAGTTTGCACACGCGTCACTTCCGCACCGGTCCGCGAGCCTGTCCGCCATCTTTAGGCACCTGCGCGCCTGCGGAAGCGTGGTGGAGCAGGCTGTACGCGCTGACGCGTTGTTGATCCGAAGTTCCTTCTCGCGTTGTGATCATGCTAATCTACGCGATTTTTGGTTGCCGCACAAGAAGTACCACTGCCGCGAAGCCGAGCTACGCAGAAGCGGGCGTAGGTCTGCACCAGAAGTAATAAAATGGCAGTGCGAACGCACAAGAATGCTGTCGGAGAAACGACGGTGCCTGTGGCTTTCCTGGATAAATCGGAAGGACCTGAACAGCGTGCGTGTCGTCACTTTGTTTCGGGCGAGTATATAGCACGCCAAAACACTGCACATCACACATGATCGTAAAAGGGCGGCAGCAAAAGCCCCCATACAGGTTGGTGACTGCCTGCTCGCACACGCATGGTCGCTTTTACCGCTCTCAAAAATGCCCGTGTACTTGTGTTGTAGTGCACGTTAAAGAACTCCGGGGGGTCAAAATTATCCCAGAACGGTCCACTGCCACGTGTTTCATAATTAGATCGTGATTTTAGCACGGAAAACCCCAATCTTGTTTTTTTAACGGCCTGTAAACTGCTTCGCATCGTCATTTCTTGTTATGTGTGCTTCGCTTAGCGATATGCTAAGCAATATTTGAATGTCTGCATGCTTTCAATATAATGGGCTACTTTTATTTAATGCAACAAAATTCACATGCATGGACATGCACCGAACTGTAAACCAAAACTCGCAGAAAGAAGCGCACACACGTTTTGAAGCTTGGGGAAAAAGTGCATATAGGTGAACCTTTGTGGCAATAAAGCTGTCCCTGAATGGAGCAGCACAGAAAATACTGAGATAGTTTTCTCTGCCGCATGCCAAGGAACATATGCTTTCATTGACTCACCTCGTCCAGGACGATGGTAAGACCCGACGACAAGCGCTTCGCTGCAACCTACCTCACCCAACCGCTCGTGAAGTAATTGTGCACCTTCAGCGATTTGTAAGCCTTTATTTCATTCAGCGTCACGTAGCTCGTGGATGGGACAAGATAATTCATAATATCCACGTACGTCGTGGCCTGGAGCACCTCGGGGTCTGAACTGGTATCCACGCCAACGTGCAGCTAGTATGGGTCCACGCCGTCGCACATTCCGACCTTTCCTAGTAGCAAGCCCGCGTCGGCCCTACAAGCTCGTCCATGTAGGAAGGGCAAAATTCAGGGCTCCTCACTTTTGCCATCGCAAAGCTTTCATGAGAGCAAACATGCGGCGCTGACACGTAGAAGCGAACGCCGAACACAAACGCAGCGGACCAGCGGCTAGTAGCGAGGTGCCTAGTGATGGCGGATGGTCGGGGCAGGCGGCGGATATGACGTCACGTGCAAACTATGTATTGAGCATCCTCTTCAAAACATAGCATTTTAAATGCAGAGATTCGCAATGATTATGCATGTTATTCATGTTTGCTGAAATTTATTGCCTTTGTGTTTTTAGAAAAATATGATTTCATGGATATTTACAAAGATAAAGCACAATAAACATCTTAACTAGAACATCTGAAGCCAGCAGCACAATGACCATACAAGTCCTTGCACTATCCATACTCTTGTGGTATCTTAATGGTCATAGCGCCAGAGCTTCCTCTATAAATTTTTGTAGAAATTTCTACACTTCATTGATCATAAGGACAACTAGCAATAGAAACAGGCTCAGTGGCTGTCACATTCTGCTGATGAGCATGACATAGTGTTGTTTTTGGATGCAAAACTCCATCAATGTTGTGTGAACTTTAAAACTCAATTTGGCATGCCATGGGATTTTTTTTTTTTTTTTTTACGTGCAGCAAGAATACCCTCTATGTCATTACGTTACTTGGAACGGAGTTTGTGTTGATGACAATGCACATTTGACAGTGCCATTATAAGCTGACTCATGAACACATAAAACCGACTATAGGAATGTGTGAAAATGCTTCTAATTTTGTTGGTCTATACAGTCGACTTCCATTAATTCGAATCTGACGGTACCGACGAAACTTGTTGAATTATCAGGCGGCTCGAAGTAAATAAAAGGCAGAAAAAACACCAAAACATAGTTGATCGACTTGGCACCATCAGCTTTTAAAGGTAGCTTCGCCGCAATACAACCGTGTGATAAGCTATGCGGTGAAGCATACTAAGTGGGGAAAGCTGCCACTATTATGGGACATAGCACATGTTCCTTAATTTACACAGTCACATGCACCATCTCCGTTCACAGTACGAGCACCAAGATAATAAGTTTACTGGCACGCCTTCAGAGTTTTAGATATGCCCCCGCTATTTTGTTGGCTTTAAACATTTTTTCATCTTACCACCTTCTGTTTTGCTAGCTTTCACAAAACACAGATGGTTTTTGTGCACTTCTCAGTGCACGGCGTGTGTGCATAAGTAATTGAACAGTGTACTAGGCCCCGTTAATGGTCTCATATACGAAACATGCATGGCAGGTGTACAAGGGCTCAAATCACTACAGTAATGCCAGAAGCACCTCCAAATAGCTGCCAGTTTACTTGGACATTTTGGGGCTCAATTGTCAAAGAACACATACTATGTCCCGTGACAGTGGTCCCTTTCCATTCTTGGTGTGCTTCACCCCAATAAATTGCATTTGCTTCACCGCACTGTGCCAAAGCTGATTAGTCAAGTTCAAGTTATCCAGCGAAGGCCAATTTTGAGATCGAAATAACAGATGTTTGAGCCCACTAGAAATGTATCGGTGCTGGCCGGGACCTTCGGTCGGGATCAAATTAACCGAAAAATTGAATTAACCGGATTCGGAATGAACAGAAGCCTACTGTATTTGCAATGAACTTCTAGTTACTGAAGCAGGGGTGGCGCTTAAGATGACAAGGAGAGCTTTTAGGGCAAAAGGCCAACTCAAGTTGAAGAAACTGATGTGCTTGTCAATAGTTGTTTGTCCAAGTTAAATGTGGCAAAAGGTTTTCTGTGAAAAACCAGTGTCATGTAGTATTTGTCAAGTAGAAGCGTAATAGTTTTGCCCAGTGGTCTCTCTTGTTGAAACGCTTTTTTTTCTGGCCATCCTTCTATCCATTTTTCATTAGGATAGGGGCCTGCAGAATGGCAAGCTAATAGCTTGTGAGAACTTTAAATGACAGCTGCAAAGGAGTGCACGTGTTACTGGCTGTTGTTCTTTCCGTGCAGGCATGTGAGCACGCCAAACTCATTCGAAGTGGATTAGGGGAATTAGCCCTTGAAGGGGCCTGACTGATTGCGCCATGTTAAGTGTCCGTTTTATCTCTAATCCAACATAGAAGGAAGATGTGACGTAGCAGTCTTGTTATCAAGCCTTGAAAACTGCTACCAGAGACTCATCGTCTCTTGTTTAAGAGTATGAATGTGACATTGGATAAGATTAGAAGTATAACATGGGAATTAATATGAATGTTGCATTGGGTAACATGGGAAGTTTAGTTGACCATGTGAACGTAACATGTGAACAGCTCCATGCAAAATACTGATTATCACCAAGTACAGTGGGTTATACAAGTTCTTGCATGCATGCAAAAGGTACAAGGGGAAACTTTGTTGTTACACATAAAACATGTTCATGAAGGTAGTTGAACAATTATTCCTCTGCAGTTGAAAGTTTGAGAACCACAAGTCTACATTATTGAAGGCACATTATCTTATCCTTGTTGTTGTTCACTGGTATAGAGAGAGAGGTGGTGAGGAAGGCCCTTAAGCAAGAGACGATGAGTCTCTGGTAGCAGTTTTCAAGGCTTGATAACAAGACTGCTACGTCATATCTCCCTTCCATGTTGATTAGAGATAAAACGAACACTTAACATGGCGCAATCAGTCAGACCTTCAAGGGCTAATTCCCCTAATCCACCTTGAATGAGTATGGTATAACTTCTACTAACAGGCCATAGGACTTGCAGCAGGGTCCTTTCTCTCTCGTGGTCATTGAAGTAAAGTGAAAGTTGTTTTCCATCCAGTGTCATTCAGCTTGTGCTGTATGTATTGCAATCATCTATGGCTATTCTGTTGGCTTATTTTTTCTGTGTAACTGTCACATGACTGTAACTTAAGTGTCATATGTTTACAAAGGACTGAATTGTTCTCAGCCAGATGCTTTAATGATTCAGGCAGTATATTTGTCGTATATTTAGAAGGAGCAGAGTTTGTTGTGGTCACATGCTGAATTTCTTTATTGTGAGTGAAGGTTTTTCTTACTTTGGAAAAGAGCTTGTGCCATGCCATTTAGTACTAGGTAAATAAAGGGACACATGGGAAAAAAAATATACTTAGGCTGGATTGGTAAGTTATATTTCTGTGGCAATGTGCAGTTGTCACTGTCATTGTGAGCGGAGTTTTGGCAAGCCGGAAAATGTGCTAAAATGTCATATGTGTGGCTGTGCCATTTTGTAGCTTGAACATCAGCGTCTGTGACGATGATATCAACAGTCTCCTCTGGTTCAAGTAAATTAAAGAATATATTGCACTGCAACAGAACCAAATACTCAAGCCAGCAAGTTTTTAGAACTTGTGATATGCAACTAGTGCTATTAGACAGGCTTGTTGGTTGCTGAATTAGTGATTCTAGTTAGCAAGACAAATTCAGACAGGACACAAAAAGAAAACAGACTCCACTAACACTGGAGTACAACTTCAATTGTAGCCTCCTCTCTTGATAAAGAGTGGCCATTTGCTATTTCGGAAGGGTTATCTACTTATGTTACTTAATGTTCCTGTTTAGTGTACTTAAAGCTTTCCCTCAGGAGCTCCTATTTAAATGCTGCATGGAAACCGATAACTCATTTTGTGCAATGGCCACTGCAGCATATTTGATTCATATTGATATGAAGGTGTATTGGATATTAAAACGAAAGGGTAAATATTTAAAGGAAAATTCTTGAAACCTGTAAAATTAAGAAAACTAAAGTATCAAGTTTAGAACTCTGTAAACTGTACCTATTGAGACATCCAAAGTGGACAAAGTTGATGTATTGTCCTCTTCAGACCCTTTGATCAACAGCCTTCATCATTTTCAAAGTTAGACCAGGGCTGAACATAATTTATGTTAGATGCAGGCGACACCATGTGTCAAGCAGGTAATCATTTTCTTGCCGCTGGTTTTTGAGACAGTTGATACTTTGTGTGAGACGTACTGCTGCATCGCCACCAGTGACAAAAAAAATGAATGTGTTGTGTATTTCAATTGCTACCAGTTCACGCGGCAATCCAGGATGAAAAGTGATGGAAAGGAACAGCCACGTGATGTTAAACCTGTGTCTGTATGTTCAGGCAAACAAAGAACGCATTTATCTGAATGAACTCTTTGTCCACATCTATGGAGGTGCTGATGGGAGCATGTGCCTGTGATATCTGATCAAGAAGTAGTTTTTCAGAATCATAACCGAGAACATGTCACTGGAATTTTGTTAGGTCTGAGGAGGTTATACACCACTCTTTAATGTACCACTGATTTGCAGGTAAAACTTTTGTAATATCCTTATAAACATAGCAATAATTCCACATCAGCTGTAAACTCCTACATCAAATGTGTGCACTTGAGATTCTTAATATATTCAGTTTGCCGAACTGTAATATCTGTTTTTGATGCAGAGTTATGGATTTGAGGACTTAGTCCTTCAATTTTTTTAGATCTTACTGATTTTCAGATATATTTCTATAAAAGACTTGAGGCCCTAAATTAAAATTTTGCTTCCTACGTTTCAGTGGAATTATGTTTTCTATTAAAAGCAGCAAATTTCATTCCGATCGGTTCATGGGTCGTTTGGTGAGAGCATTGCTGCGTTTTGCATGCATTTGAGTAAATTTCGGCAGAACCCATTTTAAGATGAATGTCAACGTTAATGCAATTAGCATTGAAACAATGTAGTGACGCACTGCATTGCCACTGCCGAAACGTGTGCAGCGGGGCTCATCTGCCGCCCTTGCTACTGCACACACTGTGCCATCAAGCGGCGCCACTGTAACGATAGCACATGGCGCATATTCAATTGCGCAGAGTGTTAGAGAAATTTTCATCATTGCAGAGCGGCACACACCCAGTGCCACATAGCCATTCAAAGAAGTTCGCAGAAGGGTGGTACATACCCAATGCCACTTATCCAGTGCCGTGTCCCCAGTTACCCATGTCGGCATCAAAGAGGTTTGTTGAATAGCGGCACTTAGGTGTTCCACATAATTAGAGACCCAAGTTGGTCTGATGGTTGGTTTTAAACCCTGTTCCTTCGGCACAGCAGCCCAATACGCTACCCATTTGACCACGGACTACCCTTGACCCAGGTTGGCGGGAACTCGGATAGACATAGATAGACAATCCACCCTTGAAAAGTGCCTGAAGTAGCCAAAGAATGATAATTGCATTATAAGAAATCAGAGTTGGTCCTAACATAAAGCTTCCTCTTAAGGAATAGCTGCTGTGTTTTGTTCCATTGTGCAGGCTCCTGCCAGAAAGCCCACGTTGGCTGCTTCTGCACGGTCAGCGACTGCAGGCACGACAAGTCCTTGTGGACATAGCAGTGCGCAATGGCAGGGCGCACTGCCTGCCGCGCACCTGGGACCTGCAGGAACCCAAGGTGCACCACAAGGGCTCCAACCCGATGGTGCTGTTTACTAGCCACACCTTGCGCACTCGAACTCTCATCCAGATCCTCCTTTGGTATGCTGTTCTGCTGATGATTGCACACTAAGCTTAACATTAACGTTACAGCTTGTGAGACTTCAGAAACGTCAATGCCCCTGTTAACCAGGTGTGCTTGTTGGACCAATGTGTGTTGGGCTTTCAGGCAGAGACAAGCGTAGAACAAAAAACCAAAAAAACTGGTAATAAATGCATAATTTATGTATTTTCATAAGCCAGATAGTAGTAAAAGGCTTTTGTTGAGACAGGTTAACTTTAGCTACAATGTTAAGCACCTGCACATTGCAATCACGATGGAAATTTCAGTACTGTCGAACCTCGACATAACAAAGTCGCATGCTACACGAATATACTTTTATTATATCTTATGTTAGTTATAAGGATACATTTGTTACATGCTAATAGCAAGAAGAAAAATTCTTTATTTACGTTTTATTTACTTTGGTATATTTATTGTTTTGTTATATCTATATCCATTATACCAAGGTTCTACTGCACTATGTCTTGGGAAGGGCAATAAATAAATGTCACTGCCTTGCTTTTCTTTTAATTTTTCAGGTTAGTAAATGGCATCACCTACTATGCACTGACAATGGCTGCCAGCAGTTTAGGTGGCGACCTTTACATGAGCACGGCCCTATCAGGCCTGATCGAGCTGCCGGGATACCTGCTGTCAGCATTCCTGCTCAGTTATGTTGGCAGGCGACGCTCGCTGTGTGCTGTGATGCTAATTGGCAGTGGGGCGAGTATTGCACTGCAGTTTTCTGGACTGTGTGAGTATTTCTTGTCTTGCTTTGACTTGGGATGATCGCTGAAAACGGGGAGTGTTTTAGACTGGGACCAGGATAGAAATAATGATGCACAGAGAAAAGTTGAAACACGTTTTGTTTCTGGGCACTGTGTGAAAACACATTTAATACCTGCAGAAGACCTCCTTTTCCTGTCACGTGCATTGCATGCTGTGCAGGGTTGCATTTGCTTGGTGGGTTCTTTGTGTCTACTGTTTGCGATGCTACTATAGGTGTGTTCCCAAGAAAGTATGAGAGATGGTACTACGAATACTTTGTGCAGCGCTGTGGCCTTGGAGTTTTATGTGCTAAGCTTAAACTTCTGAAGGAAGAGGATGGTCATAGCAATTCAATGTATCCTCATGTTATGGAGGGACTAACTCGTCTACCATGGTGTATCTTCTTGGCTTCAGTGCTCATATGCTGTTTATGCTCATGGGAGTGGGGGAGTTGCATTGGTGGTGAGGACATTAGATGCAAAGTCGGGATAATCCCTCTTAATCCCTTTTCAATAGTAATCCTCTGTATTATGGTGTATGTTCTGGCTCTGCAAACGGTCCTGTCTATCCTCATACCTGCCAACATTAGATGTCTATGCATAATTGCAACTACTGGGACACATCCTCATACTGGCTTGATCCATAAGGGAACTATCTTCCTGGGGTGCGATCGCGCAACCTGCTCACTTTTCTGAACGTTCAGTTGCCCTCTCGTAATTCGTCAGCGCTACGATTTTGTCGGCGGTCGCCATTGCGGCGGGCCAGAACCACAGAATGTGCACATGTTGCCCTTCTGTCAGTTGTTCGAAAACCAAACGCATCGTCTGCTAGGAGTGGAACGGCCGATGAGGTCATTAGCTTTGCTGTTCCCTTTAAAATGAATGGCCGTGGCACTCGTAGTAGACTATGCGCTTGGTGTCTGCTTGTAATAGCCGCCCCTCTCGTCGTCGTCATCGCTCCCCCAACCACGGTGGCTGGTGTCGCGAGACGTTTTTCAACATGAAGACGCGTTCCACTACCACTTCTATACCCACTTGGTGGGCATTCTCGGCAGCCAGCGAGACAGTGGCCTCAGGGCGCAGAAGAAGGTCCTTTTAGCTCCATTTTTTTAAGAAGCAGTGTTTGAAGTCCTTGGGCAATGTGCTGTTGTTTTACTTTTTACAAGTGTCTATTTTTATCGTTGTCACTTGGCCCAAGACATGCTTACAGTGTCCGAAGTTTCTTGATCTTATCGCCATTCTGTAATACCATGCAAGTTTCATTCACTCCCGCAAGGCGGCTTTATCACGTTTCTGCTGTCGCAAAATATTGCACTCATATTATCAAGTAAGTCATAGTTCTCGAGCGCAGCAGAACCGTAGTACTTCCCTGAAAAACGAGCCCACTGTGTATTAGTCTGTAGGTGCACTAGTAGATGATTTTGGCACTTTCTAGAATTGACGTCATCACCGCAAGTGCATCTGGAAAATTCGATGACACATCTATACCTAAGCGGCTAGACTCCAATTGCCTTGATTCGATTTAACGACTGACGACAGTGCTCGTCGTATTTGTTGTGATTTGAGCATTGCTTGTCTTTCTGGGAACGAGTTCCACCTTCAGCACAACGTGGCATCGTCAATATTGAAGTCGTTGGTCAGTGATGCCATACACGAAGTGGCCAAGGTGATGTAACGGTGGTAGGCCAGCAGCAGCGCTTTCCGCTTACAAACGACGTCACGGCCAGAGCCAAGACAGCTTTTTCATGCCATCACCGTATTCCGGGCACCCTTGCCCCAAGGTCTCAGCCCAGCCGAGCACCGCTTTCATCAGATACGGTTGTTATTCTATAAAAGCTACTAGCAGGCTGGTGTTGGGACATGTGTGGGCCCAAGTGAACGTTCTTATGTGACAACATGAATGAAGAGTGAACAAGATGTGAGGTCCATTCGATTCACCTGCACTTCCGGAACTGGTTCATGAGGTGCCGCACTTTGCTATTCATTTCGCCAGTTCAACAGGATGACATCTGCACATTGCCATTCGTTTTTTAATGCCGGCTTCATCAGAAAAGTAGTGTAGCGGTTGTGCAGGTGGTGTCTTGCTGGTTCCACACAACCAAGAACTGGCACTGAATTTGGGAACTCATTCATGAAGTGTAGGGCAAGTGGAATGGACCTGTGAACATGCAGTGGCAGACAACAAACGACACTGTCTGCGTGCAATACCACCTAGCGGCCAAATAAAAATAATGAGGTTATCATATTGTTTTAACATTCACGCATAACTTTTGATGCTATATGTTGAAAGAGTAAAAGAAAGGTTTCAGTATAACATTTAATTTTTGTAAGCTCCGGAAACATTCTGCTGTTGATGTATTGTCCCCATTTGAAGCCAAATTGGCGACACAAACTTCTGGGACTGCGCTCGCCCGTCTATTGGCTCTACTCTCCCTCTCGTTCTCACAGATTTTCCGGACGACCTATTTTGTAACGTAGGAGCCAAACCGAATATTCGTAAAGTGAGCTGTTTGCGTGATTGCGGCCCAGGAACACAGAAGGATTGATAGCAGGCACTCCATGCTTTTGTAGCAGGAGCTGCTATGGTATTCTTTACTTTTCATTGCCTATGTATGATCTTCTTGGGATATGGGGGGGATGCCAACGGCTCTCTGCCTCGGCACACCGAGCCCCGCGGTGGGCACATTCCTGCCCATCAACCGCGGTCCGGTACAAGCTCAAGGAAACAATAGATAGCGGCGATAGCGGAGACTTCCGCTATCGCCGCTTGGCTGGGGACCAAGAAGACTTGGGCGGTGTCGGAGGGATCTCACGTGACACACCTGGTGGCGCTGATAGCGCTTTCGATTCCGTGCGAGGCCCGCGAAAGGGAAGTTACCCCTCTCCCAACTCTCCCTGGCGTGCATGCGCCCGACGCGACGGTCGCTGCGCGTGCGGCTGTCGTGGGACCCGAGGATTCCCACAATCTCTAGTAACATAACAAGAAGAGTAATGTGCTAATGTTCATTAATGAGC
The DNA here is from genome assembly GCF_013339745.2 of Dermacentor silvarum. Taxonomy (NCBI): domain Eukaryota; kingdom Metazoa; phylum Arthropoda; class Arachnida; order Ixodida; family Ixodidae; genus Dermacentor; species Dermacentor silvarum. The sequence goes on from NC_051159.1 coordinate 77,911,345, forward strand.
TGGTTAGGTGGAATGAATGTCTGTTATTCTATTCACTTTATCGTGAAAATATAGTGATTGTAATGACAGAAATGGCTCATTTTTGAAAGCGTCGGAAGTTTGGCTATACGTAGTTTGAATTATTTCTTCAGTGTTGCAACAGTTCATTCATTATTTATGTTCGTTAAAATGTGGATTGTGCCATCTTTTCAAGGTTTACTTTGAAGGCCTTATCATCATTCATTGGCCCTTTTCCTCTCGGTCCCTTTTTCCCAGTGTAGAGTGGCATGCCAGAGCAAGCTATAGCTCAGGCCGACCTCTCTGCCTTTCTGTAAATAACTTCTCTTTCTCTCTCTTGAAGGCCCCGAGTTACATGTGCTCATGCACTTATTTTGTTTATCCCGTGCAGTACACTACAGCACTGCAGTGCGTGACGTTGTCTCGCTCAGCGCCAAGATGTGCATTGCGATGTCCTTTGCCATGATCTACGTCTACTCGGCTGAGCTCATGCCTACTATTGTGAGGTAAGGACCAAGCGGCCCTACTTCCTGCTACAAGATAGAGCTTACTTCTTAATTGAAAACAGTCGTTCAAAATGAACAGACTGCAAGCATGCAGACAAGTGCCAATTTCCTGCTGGGATTTAAGGGTGTATTACAGCGGTATTCGTGTTGTAGCCATCGTTAGGGACAAGCCGGTTTTTTATCCTTGGCGTTGTTGTTTTTTTGTGTCTCTGTAACCTATTTGTATGTGTCTTATAGTTTGCACAGGTAGCTCTAGTTCAAATGAGTTTTTATGTTTCAGTGCACCCCTTTGAGTTGAAAGTCGGTGCAACTTCATTGTACTGTCTGCGCCTATGTCGTACAATCTCATTTTTTATTTCGCAGCAGTGCACACCTACTTGGGCATGTTACCTAGCACATGCAGTCTCTGCCAGACCTTTTGATGACATTACATGCGCTTACACCTAGAAGTGTGCAAATAGTAACTTTCTAGACCAAATTAAATACAAATCGAATGGTGCTAGAAGTGAATATGAATCAGATCAAATATTGAAATACTACATTTGGAAGAGTTTTCGAATAATGAACAGTCATTTTCACCATTAATGTAAAATAGTCTTCGTACCCTAGTGTATATTCATGCTCGCAAGTTTCAGTCATCACATTGCATGTTATGAAGTCTTGTTTTCTAAAAGCACAAATGTAGCATTGGGAGCAAATAAGGAGTTCATATGCGTACTAATGAATCATTGGCAAGTGCAAATGATAATAGTTTAGCTGGAAAAGTATTGCTTCCTTCTTGACCTAGTGTGCTGCAATACATAACTTCTCGTTTTTATGTGGCCATCTACTGTGGCCACCAGGATGAAAGTCATGACACCTTTGGTCCAATTTTTTCCTCGATCACACACAATTAGTGATTTAAGATATATGAAAATTATTTTTTGGATATTTGTATTTACGAATATTGTCTATTGGATTCGAAGATTGAATTCAATAGTCCAATAGTCGATTCATTGTTTGAAAGTTTTGAACATTCGCGCACACCTATTTACACTTCTCGTTGGGCTATGCTGTGAGATCTCTGCAGAGCATTAGTTGAGATGAATCAAACATTCGCGCACACCTATTTATACTTCTCGTTGGGCTATGCTGTGAGATCTCTGCAGAGCATTAGCTGAGACGAATCACATTCGCGCACACCTATTTACACTTCTCGTTGGGCTATGCTGCGAGATCTCTGCAGAGCATTAGTTGAGATGAATCAAACATTCGCGCACACCTATTTACACTTCTCGTTGGCTATGCTGTGAGATCTCTGCAGAGCATTAGTTGAGATGAATCAAACATTCGCGCACACCTAATTACACTTCTCGTTGGGCTATGCTGTGAGATCTCTGCAGAGCATTAGTTGAGATGAATCAAACATTCGCGCACACCTATTTACACTTCTTGTTGGGCTATGCTGTGAGATCTGCAGAGTGTTAGTTGAGATGAATCAAACATTCGCGCACACCTATTTACACTTCTCGTTGGGCTATGCTGTGAGATCTCTGCAGAGCATTAGTTGAGATGAATCAAACATTCGCGCACACCTATTTACACTTCTCGTTGGGCTATGCTGTGAGATCTCTGCAGAGCATTAGTTGAGATGAATCAAACATTCGCGCACACCTATTTACACTTCTCGTTGGGCTATGCTGTGAGATCTCTGCAGAGCATTAGTTGAGATGAATCAAACATTCGCGCACACCTATTTACACTTCTCGTTGGGCTATGCTGTGAGATCTCTGCAGAGCATTAGTTGAGATGAATCAAACATTCGCGCACACCTATTTACACTTCTCGTTGGGCTATGCTGTGAGATCTCTGCAGAGCATTAGTTGAGATGAATCAAACATTCGCGCACACCTATTTACACTTCTCGTTGGGCTATGCTGTGAGATCTCTGCAGAGCATTAGTTGAGATGAATCAAACATTCGCGCACACCTATTTACACTTCTCGTTGGGCTATGCTGTGAGATCTCTGCAGAGCATTAGTTGAGATGAATCAAACATTCGCGCACACCTATTTACACTTCTCGTTGGGCTATGCTGTGAGATCTCTGCAGAGCATTAGTTGAGATGAATCAAACATTCGCGCACACCTATTTACACTTCTCGTTGGGCTATGCTGCGAGATCTCTGCAGAGCATTAGCTGAGATGAATCAAACATTCGCGCACACCTATTTACACTTCTCGTTTGGCTATGCTGCGAGATCTCTGCAGAGCATTGAGATGAATCAAACATTCGCGCACACCTATTTACACTTCTCGTTGGGCTATGCTGTGAGATCTCTGCAGAGCATTAGTTGAGATGAATCAAACATTCGCGCACACCTATTTACACTTCTCGTTGGGCTATGCTGTGAGATCTCTGCAGAGCATTAGTTGAGATGAATCAAACATTCGCGCACACCTATTTACACTTCTTGTTGGGTTATGCTGTGAGATCTCTGCAGAGCATTAGTTGAGATGAATCAAACATTTGTGCACACCTATTTACACTTCTCGTTGGGCTATGCTGTGAGATCTCTGCAGAGCATTAGTTGAGATGAATCAAACATTCGCGCACACCTATTTACACTTCTCGTTGGGTTATGCTGTGAGATCTCTGCAGAGCATTAGTTGAGATGAATCAAACATTCTGTGCACACCTATTTACACTTCTCGTTGGGCTATGCTGTGAGATCTCTGCAGAGCATTAGTTGAGATGAACTGAGCTCCTCACTGTGCTGAGCTTCGGATTGCCATGTTTTTTACAGGAGCCCTGCAACAGGTCCTGGTAACAGATCTTGTGACCTTTATATTTTTGATATAGGCTGTACTACTAACCCAATTGAAATTGCACTTAGAGTAGGCTCTACTTAAACGGAACTCAAAGGGACAGAAAAATGGGTTCTGTTTATTCGAAGTTTCATTTAATCGAAGGACATAAACATTGCCAAAAATTATTGTATTTAAAAAGTGTCCGGGTGGTTTAATATTTGCGTGAAGAAAAAAAAGGGGGGGCTCTGCTTCTAGTGTTTAGGTTCTTTTGTGCAAGGATATATACATGTGCGAAAAGATTACCAATATTTGTCTGCATTCTTCGCATTGAAAATAGCACTTCAGACTTTCAACTTCATCTCTTGCTGTCTGGTTCGAAACATCAACACGCAATGGAGCATTAATATCTATGTCTTCATTATTACCATATTGGTGGAGTTGGTGGCAAAATTCCACCAATATTTTCAACTGTTTCTTCAGAGCAGGTAGCCAGGGCATCATCTGAGATTTCCTGTTAATGAAGCAGTAGTTTCAGCCTGAATGCAAGGTCCTACCATCAGGGATCGTTACTTGCCTAGCAAAGTCATCATGATGGATCCATCAGGCAGTTGTGATCCCACAACTGCCTGATGAATTGGATGTTCTTCACTCTATATAGCATCATTTGGCATGTTCCTAACACTTTGCCTGTTCCATATGCTGATGAAGTAGATGGTAGTTTTTGTTAAAGTTCCGTTTAACCAGAGTTCACAAAAAGATTGGTTCTGTTTAACCTGTTTCCTAACATTATGCCTATAGGCAGTCAACCAAAGCTTATGTCATCGTCCCGTTTATCCCACATTTTCATTTAAGAGAGTTATATTTATACAGAGTCCACTGTATTTTTGTGTGCTTGTTTCTGTATAAATAAATCCATTGAATTTTTTTCAAGTTAATAAGACATTCCGTATTTATTCCGTAAGCCTGAATTGTGTTCTTTCAAATGTTTACAAAACACTTTGGTCGCTTTGGGTGTCTATGTTGAATGTGTAATTTTATGTGCTGAGACCTGTGGTTAGAGATGTAGTGACCCTCATCCATTGGGCTTTTTCCACATCTTTTCTTTGCCTCTGTTCTCTCTAGAACAAATATAATTTCAACAGTTCCAGTGGTATGGAAAACAAAGCAGAGGTTATGTATTGTATGTGCAGTGATTCTCTTCTTTTGATTCCATTTGTTTGTCTTTGTTTTGCTGAGTGACTAATTTCAGCATAAACAACGGGTGACAGTGCACATGAGGCAGCAACGAAAGGTGAAAAAAGAATTTTACAGAATCTTGCCCAAGGGTGTGTTGTATTGAAAAATTGCAATGCTCTAGGATTTTCTGTGTAGTAAATTATTCAATTATGCAGCTGTATTTTGCTGTCTGCTTGCTTCTCAGACCAGCCTGTGCTTTGCACCAGACAGTAGTGGTCAAGTTTAAGCACTTCACCTTAGTCTGTGCGGTGGAGCAACTGATTTAATGGACACCTATCTGTAGGGTGCAGTGTTAATTGGCCCAATGATCGTACCGAGTGGTTCTAGATAACTGGTTATGAGCCTCTGTTCTGTGCTATTTAGTTATTTAACAGTAAGAAAATTATACACTTTGTGCTATAGTGAAGGAAGACTCAACATAGCAGCTTTTGTGGATTTTTTGTTCTTTTCAAGAAGATGCAAATTGGAAAAAAATTCCATAAATTTCATAGTGTCACGCTGACTTGAGCAGCACCGAGAACCACAGTTTGGGCATTCATTGCTGATTGGAATGGTTAAGAGGTTCTTTTGTTCTTCTTGTGTATACTATTCAAGTAGCGCTCAGCTTTATTAGCAACGGTCATGAGCTCTCCCCAAAGTCCTTTCGAGTACGTTCAGAAAGATGGCGTCTGCTCACTCAGTTCCTTTTTCCTCTCTAGGAATGTCGGAATGGGCATTGTTTCTGTCGCAGCAAGAATCGGCGGCATAATCTCTCCATTTGTCAGCTTGCTGGTAAGTAATAGCCGAGATGGTTACTGCATGCGAAACATTTTTCACTCTTGGTCCTTGAAAGGGAGCGGTAAACATTTATAAGATACTGTTTCATTCCCTAAAGCACTGCTGCTTGCAGTGCACTCTATTACACATAATGATGTTTATGTAACCTCATAGTCTCAGTTTCGTGTCACCTGTTATTGCTTATAAACATGAATGCTTTCACAACTTTCAAAGCGCATGTTCAAATGCAGTGCTTTTATTATCGGTACTCGACTGTTTGCCAATAAACATGGCTCAAGAGGAAGCTTTAGCTCATGCAACTCCAATTTCTCTTGTCAAGTACATGTAAAATGCAGAAATGCTTTTGTGAGAGAACCGCTGGACCGTGTTGAATGAAATTTGCTGCAATTGAAAGAAAAAGTTAAATGATAGCAACTCTAGGATGCAGAATTTTGATCTAGGACCGTACATTTTTTTTACAAAAATGCCCAGAAGTCACTAAGTTTAAAGGGGCCCTGAACTACTCCTTGGGCTCAGTGAAATAACATAGTCCATGGGTAGCATACGCTGCTGTGAACATCTCAGCCAAGTTTTGCTGTCGTACGCGGTGCATAAAGCTCGCAAACTGAGTGCGAAGTCACCTTTCTCTCAAACGCTTTTTTAAACAGAAGCCATGTTCCTCACTCTTTTCTGGATGCCTTATTTCGTAATAAAGCGGATTCCCATACGCGGCTGCTATTGGTAGCTGCAGTCGGCTACGTAGCATAGATACTGCGGCCGCCGCTGGGTGCCGCCACGAGTCCACTGGCTAAGCGCACTGCGGCTCGCTGAGAACAACTCGTTTGGCTTACATTTAGCACGTCATAGGTACCAAAATCGGAAGTCATGGGGTCTACGTTAACATCCAAAATGAAATTTGAAGTGTGCGCCACGGTGACATTTAGAAAGCGGAGCGTTGTGGCCACGCCCCACTCCACTGTAGCCTTCGCAGTGCAAGGCATTGAAGGAACAGGAGCACAGCAGAGGCCATGTTTGATTGCCAATAACTCCGCTTCTGCCGAACGCATTGAAGTACTTTTTGCGGCAAAGTATTTCTGGAATAGCCCATTTGCACTTCAAATGCCTATCTCCACTTCGATAAAAAGTGGTTCAGGGCCCCTTAAAGAAAACTTCTACTCACCAATTAGCACTATATTTAAAAGTGGTATGTAATACATCCATTTTGTCTGCATTAAATGTATTTATTATGGGTAGTTTATGATTGTGATAAAACTTCTTATTGCTGAGCGAGTTCTATAGAGGTGTGGCAGTTTTCAACAATTTTTTTTGAAAAATTGACGGCCTAAACAAAAATTTAGTTTCCTACAGTCGCTTAGATATACAGCATAATGTCATTTTGCCCCGCCAATGATCGCGATCGAGAGCACAAAAAACGATCCAATACAGTTACGCTTCTTTTTTACCAGTTGATACGTTTCTGGAAAACGCGATCTCTCAGCAGCAACTTTCAGTACATCGCCAAACTGCAATCGTATGATACATTTCCCAGCCATTAGATCCTATATAAACAAGCAAAGGTGCGAGGTACACGCAACCGAAAAACAGTAGCCACCTGCCGCAGCAACTTCCCTGCAATACTCGCTTGCTCACCCGTCTCGCATGAAAACACCAGCGTGCACTCAGTTTCCTATTCCGGTAACAGAAAATCTCCTACCAGGTCATCGCACGCTGCATTCACAGCTATCGCCATCAACCCTATTGCAATAAGCATCTTCACCGATCCGTTCACAGCGCATAGGGCATAGTGCCATTGGAAGCGTACTACACTCGAACCTCATTATAACGAAACAGGATATAATGAAATAATGGATATAACGAAGTAAATGAAATTCCCCTTGAAATTCCCATAGAGATGCATGTATTCAAAACCTCGTATTACTGAAGTGAAATTGTCCTTCCAGTGGATAAAACGAAGTAGATTCGTCTTCAAAACCAAAAATACCCGACCTTTGCGCGCCGAGTACATTGCTTTCCATGGGGTTCAGCACTCGTCAGCCGCGGCAGTTCAAAACTCCCGTGTCCCCGCGTCGGAATGTGTCCTCGAGTAACACTGGTCTTTCTCACTGCCCTGCGCAGCTGCGCACCAGCAGCAGCTCACTATCGCACTTCTCCACTGACCTTTCTCTCTTGCACGAGTCGTACCACGCTCTGTGGCAACGCGCGGCGGTGCCAAAAATTAGGCGCAGTTGGGCGTGGCCTCCGAGATTTTCCCGGCGGAATCTTGCGGGTCACGCGCAAGCCTGCGCGAGTCGCGCCACGCTGTGCGGCTATGCGCGATGGTGCGAATGGTTAGTGCATTCACTTCTATCTTTCTCTACGTCGCGCCGCACAGGCAGGCACAGTTGGGCCTCGTCTCGGAGATCTCCCCAGCGGAATCTCGGGCGTCGCAACCAAGCTGTGCATTCAGTTCTCCCTCTCCATGCAGTGCGCCATGTCGGCTTGCAGCTGGGCGTGGCCTCCGAGATAGCATTGGCATCGGTGCAATCTCGCAGGCCACAAGCCAGCCGAGCCAAGCTGGTGTAGCGAAGTTCGCTTGTCTCCTCGATCGCACAGCGGAGCGCTGTGTTGTGTGCGACGCACTGCTCGACCAGTACGAGCCAAGTGGAAAGCGGATGCAAAAGATCATCATAGTGGAAGAGAAAGCAGCTATCTAAAGGTGCTAAGTCGTGTGTTGCACCCGCCGAGTATTTTTTTGTTTTATTCAAAATTCATTGCATGCATGGCCGTGTAGTGGTTCTGCGGACCACAAAGCTATCTTATTATTTGCACGTTTACAATTGTGCACCCCATTGGGCATATATTGCAGCAAGTGGAAACAGTGGATATAACGTAGTGATTTCGGCTCCCCTTTAACTTTGTTATAACGAGGTTTGAGTGTACACGCTTTTATTTTGCGTTGCCGTTCCCTGCTGCAGGCAGCATACCTGCCAATACTCCTAGATTTGGACCAATTATTCCGGTTGTACGGTTGGCACGAAAATCTCCCGGAAATTGTCGTTGTGTCCTGTTTCCATCCGCGTCCAGTGCTTTGTCAGGCCACATTGGCAAAAAGGAATCCAACCCAATTCAATCCAATTGGAAGTTCATCGCGCAACACATTGAGCGGGCACATCAAAACTTCCCGTCAAAATGCCCCACTCGAAGAAGCTGCTGACCCAGACCAAATTCGAGGAGTGCAAAAGTGAGCTTGCCAAACCCGCAAAAACGACAGTTCGCATCTCTGGCTGTTGGGCCTCACCAGCTCGGCACGCATCAGCGTCTCATGCTGCAACACTCCGTGCAACTCTTCGCCTTGCATAGATATGAACTGCAGTTTAATCTGAAATTTTTTAGTGACTTTGGATTTTACGTTTTGCTGGTTAGTACATTTCTTTGCCTTGCATTTTTTTTTTCATAAATGTGAATAAGCTTATACTGTGTTGACTTTTTTTTTTAATGCAACGAACCTCATGAAAATTGGTGTGTTGATTACTGAGCAAAACGATTTCTCTGGTCCCATCTATATTTAGATAGCTCCCAAGCTAAAGCTTCTTAAGGGATCATTGGCACTTGGTGCTGTATTTTCACAGTGATGATGGTGCTAATACTGTCCTGCATGGACAGTCCCAATGGAGAAATATTTGCACAAGTGACTGGTGGCCGAAGCGGCACATTCCATTTTCTAAAGCAGGGGTAGCTGTCAATGCGTGTCACGATTTTGCCGCTTCGGCCACCAGTCAGTTGTGCTGATCTTTTTCCTCTGGGACTGTACATGCTTTTCACGCTAAAGTGCCCTTCAAAGATGCGACTATGCTCACAGTTCTAGTTAGTTTTTTATTGCGATAGCAATTATATGGACACTTCTACCGGATTTCTGCCGTCGTCGTCGCCGTGAGGTTCCCTATAGATAAAATCTTCGCCGCGCGCCGTATGCCCGAGCGGAAGCGTGCGGGGACGTGCGCTATCACGGAGAGCGAACGCACTCAATCACCCACGCGCAAGCAAGGAAGCGGGAAGCCAGCGCCGGAGGGAGCGCGGGGGGGGCACTTCTACTCTGCCAACAACCGCGCTCGTCGCTCGTCCGCACCGTCTCTTACCTCCACACGGCTCTTACCTTTATGCGCCGTGCATTCGCCGCTCAGTTTCCGTTGAAGCGATAGACCGCACGTACCTTCGCCCGCTGCTGCGACGTATATATGCGCTTGCTGCCAGCGTTTTGACAGTCGTTGTCTGCAGTCATTCAGTGTGATCTATTCATGTTTGTTTGTGCGCAGCTCACACCACGCTTGTTCAATCAGTTAGTAATAGTCGGGCCACATTTTCCAACGCACGCTACACATGCAATGCTGCCCGGGTCGGCAGTGCAGCGCTACAGGTGTGTCCCTTCGCACGCGCTGCCCACGGGAAGCGCTTCTCATCAACACCACCGTTTCACACGCGCCTCCTCGTGGTCATCGAGTCGTGTCGGTCTACTTATGCCGCAGCACACCTGCTTACTTAATCAGCTCATGTTTACTACAATTCATATTGCTACCAAAGCCGCTCACCTTACTTCGTATGACATTGCTGTGTTGCTATCGCATTCATTGCTTCGCCCTTAGGGCGAAACTGTGACATTTTTTTTTTTCAGTGTCATCTTTTAATTTCTGGGCTTTTAGAAAGTCCTCCCTCTTGTTCGTTGCCTTCAGTCACAGATTATGGTAAATTGTGAATACCTTAAAATTCCGGGATAGCGCCCCCACCCCCCTAATTTCACTGCTAATTTCAAATTTTCGCGCCGTTCCAGGAAAGCCCCCGCGCTCCGCACCAACACTGGCATGCCACATCTAATTCACGAAAATAATGGCAAATTCGGCAAATCGCACAGGTGCGCATCGGGGTGCCCCGATGAGCCATTTCATCGAATTATGGTCGCACCCGGGCGCCCCACTGGGCACACGTGCGCATCGGGGCGAACTGCGGCTGGTGGTCGGTAGTTCACGGACCACCGGCCATGGCGAGATCTGCCTGCTGGTGGTCGGTAGTTCACGGACCACCGGCCATGGCGAGATCTGCCTCTCACACGGCACCGATGATTTCCCTGCTGCACACCGACGTGACCACTCGGCGACAGAGGAGTGGTCGCGGCTACGCTTTGGCGTCGTGGGCAGCTTCACCGCTGCTAATCACTCGCCACCGATATCGTCGCTAGACCTTTTCCAGTTCACTTCGAATCTATGGCAGACGGCGCTTCGATGCTCCCTAGCAGCAATGTTTTGTTACCGACGTTGCCGCTTTACCCTCTCCTCGCACTAATTTCACATGATGAAGAAAACATGCTGATATTTGCGGTGCCATCAGCTGCGATGCGAGCATGGCCGAGCCGCGGTTCGCTGTCCGCCGTCGGTAGCTAGCCACCGTACGGTAGCCATGCACTACAGCTGAGCTTGACTTGTATCGGAACTCTCATTAGTGCTAACGTTTCACCGTGGACATGGTATTTAATAAAGTGAACATTACGCCTCACTTTACTGTAGCAGACATAATTTTGCCTGGAATAGAAGCTGCATAACCAATGTTCGTTTCGCCGGTCACGGCAACGCGGCAGTGCAGCGTCGATGCGCTCTTTCTGTAGTTCTTTTGGTGGTTTTGAGCGTGATAGACACCACTAACAAATCTTTGGCTTAATAAAGTTCATGTTCAAGAAAATTTTAATGCCATTCCCACTGTGCTTCTTTTTTTTTTTGGCGGTAAAATTTTGTCGTTGCCATCTTTAATTTTGGTGCCGTTCCGGGATAGCGGCCCCCCTCCCCCCTTAACTTTGCCGGTAATTTCGACTTGCTGGAGGGGGGCGCTTGCTCGGAATTTTACAGTAAATGTGTCGGACACCTAATTTTATTTGAAGGTGTTGCCGACTCCACTAAAAAATATATATAGGTTGCAGGATTTCATTTCACCATACTAAATTGTAATCTTATCAAAAATTGTAGTCCAGAAAATTTTTCTTGTGTGTTGTCCTGTGTTATATTACCAACTTTCCCAAGCTTTCTGCGAAACCATGCGGATCACTTCAAGTGCCTTGTTCTTGTTAGGCTTTACAGATGGTTACACAACATATTGTCCTCACGTGGCACCTCTTTTCAGGACAATATGATTCCTGGTCTGCAATTCACCGTTCTTGGTGCCATGATGCTTGTCTCAGGCCTATCTGCTCTCGCACTGCCGGAGACAGGGGGCCAACACTTGCCCGAGACCATAGAGGAAATCGAGGATGAAGACAAACGTCCACTTCTGTCGCCGACGACATCAGGTGTCTTCACCCGAGTGTCTCTGGACGAAGGAATTGTGGAAGTATCCAGCAGTTCTGAAGATGAGCTGTACTCTGTACACCAGCGGCCACCCGTCGCTTACGGATCGTAGTAGGAAGCAGCAGAAGTAGCCATACTGACTGTGCCTCGCGCTGCATTGCAGATCTTGGTTTCCGCATTGGCATGCTGGAAGCCCCTTGCATGCACCAAGTGAAATACCGGCCGTACGCGAAGGCTGTGTTGGTGATTCGCATGCCACCACTGAGATTCTTCTTCAATGCCTGAAAGGTGGTTGCAATCATAAGCCGCTGAGTGGGTGTAGCTGTACACTGGTCACCTAGGCATTCAGTGTTTGTTGGGAGCCACAAGTGTTGTGTGCAACAAATGGTGGATCAAGGTACTGTGAGGTTTGCGCATTCCACCACCACTATTTCTGATACGATAGGTGATGCTTCCAGCAGTACCTGACTGAGTCTGGTCATCTAGACAGCTCTAGTTATGAAATACCGCGTACGTGGTACATGATGGAACTGTAAACGAAGGTGTTATGGAAACTGCACGTGTACATTATGCACCGTTTCAATGTTGCTCTTCCAATTTTGGGGGGATATTTTAATCAGTTTTGCCAGATACGTATATGTTTTGGAGACATGTTCCCAACTGTGTTGTCCCGAGGTTATGTACAGATGCTGTTAATAGATGAAGTTATGTGTATGGATGCAGAAGAATTGTCAGCGTAAACTAGTATAATTGATGCTCTGCCATTGGGCAGCTGCGTTTTTCTTTCCATTTCTTTGATGGAAAGCCTAGATGGACAGGTGTTTTTAATGATGGCCTTCTTATATTTGCTGCAATTACTGTCAGAAAGGAAGACTTGACACTCCACAGGAATGCCTTAAACGTAAATTGTACCTAGCCCCGTTTCTGTATTTCTTTTTTTAGTTTGATGTTGTGCCTAGCTTAAAAATAAAACTTTAGACAGAATAAGCTAATTGAAAAACTCAATTGTAGTTGACAATCACCAGTGCAGTTAAGTTAAACCGTAAATCATAGGAGCAGAAGAAAGAACATCCACATGCAATGTTCTCAAGGCACCGTCTCACCTCTCTCTAGTCTAGCACAAAGAGCACCTTCTCTTTGTGCTAATCTAGAGAGAGGTGCTCGCCAATTCTTGTACTGTAATGGCTGTCACCCAAGCCGGCCTGCCTATCGAAATGCTGAAACAAAATTGAAGAACCAGCAGGAAAGGACCCTGTGTAATTTTGTTGAAGCCTTATATACAACCATGGGCACATCAGGGTCAAGGCCCATTTCTTGTCAGGTCTTTCTTTTTGCCACGCATTCGCTTTAGCTGCTGTTTGTAGGCAAGGACAAGTTCCAATTAACAAGTGCTGAGGTGATGCCTTGTTCTCAATTTATGTTCTGCTTACTCTCTTTTCTTGATAAATTTGTTCATTAACCAACATTTGGTGCATGTTGTGTAGCATGGACAGTGATGTGTGCAAAACCAAATTAATGTGCTGCTGCCTATATTAGCTGAACAATCACTGCAGTGTGAAAACTCTGTGATTGTTAGTAGAGGCAGTGCTGGTGTCTATAGCTGAGATCAATGAGTGGAGTTTTAATTTCATTCCCAATAATGTGGAGGTGCAATATTTGTTCCAAAAACTTCCATCAACATCCCTTGTGACAGCTACAGTGGGTGTTGCTTAAGAGTGCTTTGTGCCGCATTGTTCTTGGCTGTGCTTGCCTAGCAAGTCTGCCATGGTCCAAAAGAACCAATTTACATTGCCTGGCGAGGTGTAAACGTTTTTATATCTCACTTTCATTAACCGCGTTAATTAGTGCTTCATACTGTTGTAGATACCTGAGCTGCCGTTCACACATGCAGACTTATCTCGCAGTTTGATTGTTTCACCAGTGTACACGTGCAGCCTTTGTCGCAAGTTCTGGAACTAATGCACGACTTTAGTAAGAACTGCCAATGGGGGCCTGTGCCTAGGCTTCAGTAGCACTCCTGCAGCTTAAGGGTACAGCCACGCTAGCGGCAAAAACGCGTGTGCCGCAAATGCGGCAGGAATCGAGGGTTTTGCGGCGTGCCGCGCGTAATGGGTTCGAGACCCATTTCTGCGGCAAATGCCGCGTGCCGCGAGATGAATGACCAATGAAGAGCGTCGAGGCTGACGTCACGGAGCCATGGCAACCGGACCACCGCCGCTCCGCGCCAGCTTTCCAATCGACGATCGCCGTCTCTCTCGGTTACATGGAGGGATTTGTGGACGTTGTCCGATCGTGCCCTTTCCGCTCACGGTGATTGCGCGTTCCGAGAGCGCACCAGATCTTATTGCGCTGCCATGTGGCGAGATGCGCTTGCCACGGTGGCCTCGCGGCAAGGCGCTGACGCACACGTTTTTTGCCGCTAGCGTGGCCGTACCCTAAGGCAACACTATAGTGAGGGACACTGTTTCTTTTAACCTCCAGAGAATGTTTAGTGCCAAAGATTCAAAGTACATAACCCGAGGACATCTCCAGGAATGCGTGCAGTGGCTTTAAATCTGTTGACAGAAACTTTATCTGAACATAAAAGGCATGTGAGATTGTCAAGGCTGTACAAAGTCAGAATTTCATATGGGTAATACTAAAACCACAGACAATGATGGAAGGCTACAGTGAGGCCACTTGTCTCTAGCAAAGTGCCTTGTCTTTAGTGGTTTTGATGGCACACAGGCCATAAAAAAAAGAAAAAGAAAAGCAGGCAATGGCGGTGGCCTAGCCAGAAATTTTTTTCTGTGGAGGGAAGGGTGGGGCTAGGTCTTTGACAGGGGATAGCGGGAGGGGGGGGGGGAAGGAGGAGGAGGCTGGGCAGGCCATGTACTTACAAATCTTGGGGCAGGGGAGGGGATGCTAGGAAGGGGGCACGTGCCTTGTGTGTCATTACACCGCTTTGAAATGGTATGCCCTGTAAGTAAACATGCTGCATTTAATGATGAGAGGCTGCAGGTGGTTAAGATTTAGATTTGCCAACTTTCTGCATCATTTTGCAAGGAGGCACATGTTGGAGGTGTGCCTGGCTTCAAAAGCATGGTGTGCAACTTGTGAATCTCTGAACATTTGCCAAATAACTTGCAGTTACTTATTTTACACTTTGCAATTTGCTTCTTGCAACTAGTAACTGAAGTGTTTGTGCGTTCTTCCATTGTTGGTGTTCGCAGTCGGCATGGAGTGTAGGTGATAGCTACAGTTGGCTGTGTACCATTATTTGTCTACCTTTTCATAGCATTGCATTGCAAACAAGTTGGAAGTCATCTTATGCTGGTTCAGCTGCGTACATTAGACATAGCACATTTCTGCTCCTTTGCACATTTTGCATGTCATTGCATGACCTCGAGAAAAGTGTCCATTGTTTCATACAGACATTGATTTCAACATAGAACTTGAGAGAGGGGAAAATAGGTTCGGAGCACTGGATGAAGCCAATATTACCAGTTCGTGCTTTCTGTATAGGCATCCTTTAGCATGGTTTGTAACATGTCATTTTTTTTTAATAGTAGTAGACCATGTGTTTGTTAAACATTCTATGGTTTTTTGTGTTATTCAGCGAGGAAAATTAACCACTTTGCTGCAATGTCACCTCATAACCTAACCTTATCTTCTTTTGCTCTGTTACTGTCTACCGTACAAAGCGCGACACGACACAGTGGGCTCTTTGCACGACTCATTTTGATGTTTGATTCTATTGTTGTACAAGGTCATCCATTAATACAGCCAAACGTCGGTATAACAAGCATGGATATACCGAATTATCAGATATAACAAAATAAATCTAAAATATTTCACGCCAACACCAGTGTGTAATGAATGTATGCTTATAATGAATATTGTATATAATGAAGGTATTCCTGTCGGAAGCAACATTGTAGTAATAAGGTTCGGTTGTAGGAAAAAAGTGCCCCCATTTAGTGATCAGGCTAACATAACTTCATTTATTCTACGAGGTTTCGTAAGTATCTAATACAGCGTTACATAGATATGGTTACATAAATATCCAATAATGAAGAATTGGTCAGCTGGGCTTGAATACAAATGAGGGATCTAAATTTAGGCAGACAGCCCTTCACATTCCATCAAGATTATGTTTTGAAAATAGCTTGCCTGTAAAGCACTCCGTACATAAATACTGAACTCGCGGCACATGCGAAAACCCAGGCAACCTCTTTTAAATATGTGGAATATACGTGCATATTAGACGGTTTGGACACAAATGCACACAAAATGTCTAGGGACCATTGACTCTGCCTACTACACTTTTTTTCTTTTGCTGGTCACTTGTCTGTAAGGTTAAAGGTGACGGAACATCAGCCACTGCTTTTGTTTCATTCTTGAAGCATTTGGCTACGATACTCATGAATGCTGGGGCCCTCGTTTTATGCAGCTGTAGCATTTATGTGTTGTTCCTTGACTTGAAATGATAGTATAGTGTCAGGCAATGATTGCAACAAAAATCGAGCTACTGTCCGGAAATAAATATGGGCCACTCAAACTCAAGCCTGTAGTAAAAACAGCAGCAACTTGCTTGGTGTATAAACAGAGTGCATTATTCTTATTGCCGTTTTTGTGCTGCCACCTTCATTATGGTCAAGCTTGCTAGCACTGTTCTTAAGAATTTCCTTTGAGTGGTCCTCTACAGTTTTTCACCTGTCCTTGGATGCAGCCCATAAGAACCATCAAAATTAAGTAGTTTGCAAACTTTCTCGCAAGGTGGGCCATGTTGTTGATTGTTTTAATAATGTCTGCAGCAACAGTTCTACTATGACTAGCCACTTCGGGCAATGCTGGTGGCATGGTTTTCTTGCTAGTACCATGACGCAAGTAACATTTCTAGACTCTGGAAATTTGCACCTTTGAGGCTTCTCTTGTCCCCAAGCAGTAATCATCTATCTTGCATATATTTTGTTAACACACTGTGTTCACAACTTTTCTTTCAAGTCTTGCTGATATGCGCATGCCATTCATGACCTAAAACTACCGGGTGCACAGCATTCGAGAAAAACAGGTGAGATAGACGATCATTGTTTAAGGTCAAAATTAGCCCCAAAGGGTGTTAACTGTTCTCGCAGTATATGACAATTTAAATCATGAAATGTTACATATTGTTAAGTACATATGGTTGTAGTGTACAGTATTCTTCTGATGTTGGTGGCCATTAAGATGAAACACCTCGCCTCCATCAAAATGGCTCAGTAACAGTGCTGACTTTTTCCATGAAGGTTTGATTGTTCTTTTCTTGTTCATGGTATGTGCAATATTGTATTCTAGGTACTTGTGTCAAATACTACACATATTGTTTTGCAATGCCGTAATTATGTTCCTTTGTTGTTCTTTAGCACTTGCATAACAAAAAGCATAACAAAAAATTATGCTTTTTGACTCAAAGTAGCTTTGAAGTTAGTTTAAACACTCGGGTTTCAGTGGATTTTAATTTAAGCAAGCATACTCTAGAATCTAACCCTCGCATCAACAAACAGGCCTTGGCTTAAACGTCTCCAGCAAATGTAGGACAGTGCTGTCGTTTGACTGATGTGATCGCTGCACATCAGTAATGATCCTCTGCAATCCCGCCAATGAGGAGGTGCTCAAGAAACAAATCCTTGTGCCTTTTGTTTGAAGCAATGTATGCTTTGTGAAGCCTTAGCTCAGGAATCAACAAGGGGCATTGCTGAAGCTGTGAATGCTTTGAGGGGTGGGCATGATTGGACGCAAGCCAAAGCCCATTGTGAATACGGGGAAAGTATCTGTATAACCTAAACTTTCTCGACTGGCTTAAGTTTCATTCTTTTAACGTGATTTTTTATGTTTCCGAGATGTACAGGAAATTGAGAATGCTGTGCTGTTTAAGTGGCTAATGGTGCGATGTGCTGCTCATTCTATGCAGCGCGTGAAGATGCCAAGCCTGAATGCAACACAGTTTTGTGCCTGCTCAAGACATTTACCTTTGTGAAGACTTTTGTATAGCTCTTCTATTTGTTGTCAGGGCTGGTGTAGCTATACAAGCTTCTTAAAAGAATAACATTCAATCTTCTTGAAGACAGTGTAATCGAAGTAATGCTTGTCCAATACGACACATCATTGTGGCAGCAAACATCAGTAAATGCATGATACTGTTTAATAGAGCATCCTAATATCAATTAATACACTTTAGCCATATGTTGCGAACGTGGAATTGAAGCCGCCGAGTGCCCTCGTTATCATCACTTAGACGCCGGGACCAACACCAGTTTTTGATATAGAGAGCCCCAAACGTAGTGAAATGCATTGGCACTCTTGACTAGTATGGACATGTCTTGAACACTGACTGGCTTCCGTGCTGCAATTGCAGCATGTGACCCTAAATTAGACAGTGATGCATTTAGTTAGTAATTATCACACATTTGTTAATGTCTCCTATTAATGTGCTACAGAAAAACGTTTTTATTGCACTGTGTTCTACAAAATTTACCCTCTTGTTGTACAAGTATAGTATAGTATATACCAACATTATATTTCTTGTGCTCACTTAGCATTACGAACTATGTGTATCCAATTATATATGACATGATCACATGGGTTTCTTTTTCTGTAAGGTATGATCCCGAGGGATTATAGGTTATGGGAGTTCATGTGGCATGTTTTTGTTTTATTGCACTGTTTTTAGTCATATTTAGGAAAGTTCTGTTGGTACTGTGCAATACAAGAGTGCAGAGTCATTCTGGGTTAGTACTGTTGATTTCCACATTCACTGCAAAAGTTTCATGCAAGCTGATATGGGGAGTCTTGCATGTTACATATCTGTATATGTCACTTTCTTTTGTCAAGTGTTCCACCATGAATTGTGTGTGTATTGCAGTTGCAAAAATGTTGTGCAACTGTGTTTCTCTTTTTTTTTAGTATATTTTTTTACCCAAGCCCGAAGTAGACAGCAGTGACAGACATTTAATAGCCACGTGATCTTCATATGTACAAAGGTGTGGTGATGTTCCAAATAAAAATGATAATTATGTCACGATTTATTTTTGCAACAAAAACAATTTATTGAATAAATCTTTGAGCCATTATAAACGGGCAGTAACAACAAGCATAAAACGAAACTAACAAATCGCAAAGAGTTACACAGCCCCTGACAGATTTAATCTTGGCAATATCAAGCAAATATAAAGAGCTTGAATTTTTGTCTCCACAGCCCTTCATACAATGAGGGAGATTCCTAATTCTGCAACTACTAAAGGAAACAAAATGTTGCGAAGGTTTTCCCTGAACATTCAGGTCTGGGTCAAGCGTGGAGCTCCATGCATTCTCCAGCCATGGTCCACTGTGTCAATGCAGCCAAACCAGACACACATGTTTCGAACCTGCCAAAAGTGATGGAACACAATGGGGGGGGGGTTCAAGTTAGGATTCACGATTCTGCCTCATCAAAATACTACTAAAAGGAACACGAAAGATAAAAATTAAGTTGAGCTGTATAATTTAACTGTGCTTTTACAATAAAGCCACTCTCACCATGTGCTAAGTTAGAAAAAGAGAGACTGGTGGCGATGTCTCTTCTGAAGTTTGCATACAGGCTCACCCTGACGTCATGGATTTTGATTGTTTACTCGGGCCTAGTTAATTTTTAACAAGTCAAGATGCATTATAGTGTATTCTAAAGGAGTGAAAAAATGAATGTCGGCAAATGTTTTAACTTTTACTGCACCACAACAGTTCAAATAGGAGAAAATAACTTGATAATCGTCTCCCAAGCTGCATAAAGTGTCATCCTTTTACATGCGTGAAGTGTGGTACAGCTTCTGAAACTTTTAAAATAGGCGTAAGCCTATAATGTCCTCAACTACTTGCCACACAATAAGCTGAACCAATGCAGCTGGGGAAAAAAGTTTGCCGTAGCCAAAGATGCACTTTTCTGGAAGCCATAAAAGCAAAATCGTCAATTTGCTTCTTAGGTGGTTATGGTTACTGGTACGAGATGGTGACAGCTGTTCTGTTTAGTCGCACATTGTGTCGGCAATCTATTTCACCAAGAAAATAGTTGCTACCAGAAAACTTGCCAGTGATAAATTTTTAATGGTTCTAGGCATTTCTTGCAACAGACAGAAAGCAGTTGATGCAACAGTTCTTTGGTGAATAATCTGTTTCTACAAAAAACATGAAAACGCTCTTAAGCTACCACTGTTCTCCCATTTGTCCAACCTGCTGTGCCATGTTCATCAACATGCGGAGCGCAACCAAGGAATTTTTTAACACATTACCATATCTAGTCCACTTTTGTCACTCAATGTCACTATCACGAGATATCCCTAACTTAGCACATTGAAAGCCCGATGAAAAATATGTCACCTGCCTTTTCTTTCTCACTTTGGCATTTTTACACTGTCTGCAACTGCAATTCAAAGCTTTCCTCTGGAGGTGATGCTTCGATGGCATACGTTGTTGCATGCAGCATGATCGTGAAGAAGGATGCACCTAGAGTGAGGAAGAAAGAATTATGTCAGCCTTACCTTGAATGCTACGATTTGAGTCACATGGAAAATTGCAGCAGTCATTTCATGTGTTAATGACAAAACTGACTAGTACTATGTACAGACACATAATAATGACAGATTGTTCTACGCATTTGTGCTCTGAATATAGGCTGCTGTGAGCAGTTGAACACTAATGAGGCTCCAGGAGGGAAAAATGGGCACATGGCAGGGCTATACAGTTAAATACTTGCACTAATACCCGAAGCAAATTTCAATCAGTCACTTTTCATGAATAGAACAAACGAAGTGATTGAGTCAGCACGTACCCCAGATAAAAAAGTTGTTAGCCATAGTGTATATCTTTAAATGTAAAGGAAAATTAAGATAATTTACATGCACTTGATACTGCTCTCCTGAAACTTCTTGTTGCACTAAAAAAACAATGAAATACAGTAGTCGAACATCGTTATAACAAAGCTGCGTCTGCCACGAAAATGACACTTGTCGTAAGTGTTACATGTCAATATTGGCGATAAAAATTTGTTTGCATCGCTATGTCCAGTATTTCGTTATGTCCATGTTTGACTGTATTTATAAGAAGCAGAAGTCTTACACCAATTCTGGCCAAACATAATGTTAGTCAAACTTTTATCCGTTTTACTTGATTATTTTATAGACATGATGACTACGGCACTACAAAAATCCTGATTTACAGATGCTACTGCAGTTGAAATCACTTGTAATGAATGCAGCACAATTCCACCAAGAACAGTCGTTATATCTTAAGTTCGTTGTATATATGCCTACCGTGGAAAACACATAAAAAGCAAAGAAAATGCATCTAGTTGCAATCATCCACCTGTTAATTGAAAGAACTGAATGAAGACTGCCTGCTTTTTCAATGGTAACACCAGTAATAAAAATAAATGCACAATCTAAAACTGCATTCGACAAAAGCTGCCCACGACCACAGTATTGTTGTCCCATTATCAAAGAAATACCATCGCTAAGCCGTCCCAAGCTCCTGCATTCTGAATTATGATTCACACCCAGTTATGCATTGCATATGCAGTGCACTTGCAAGCGAAACACCAAATTTTGTCTATTACTGGCTTCTTCCCTGGTTAGGGAAAAATATATCCCCTTCAGGGAACCAATTAACTTGATCTATTGAAAATTTAGTTTCGCCACATTTCTTCCAGCTTCAGAACCTTGAAAAGTGTACAGCTGCAGAAGAGACTACGAATTTCCAATGCTTCAGTGAGTTTTGTCAAGTTCACAGAATGTGGACTCCACGTGAGCACTCTAAAGGAACGTCAGATACGAAAACATGTATTTCATGTCGTGTACTTGGAAAGCACCTTTCCAGCCATTTGAAAGATATGCCGGATTCAAAACAATTAAAAAAGTGAACCAACAACATGACATACTGACACTGAGAGCAAAACACCCAGCCATCTACCTTTCAACTGGTTTTGATGATACACTTTACACATGTTGTTCAAACATGCAGCACAGGTTCAATCAGAATTGCTTCAAAATGTATGCAGTGGTGCAACAGCCAATATAGGATTTGGAGCAGGTTACGGAAAAAGAAAACTCCATTTTGGAGCACTAAATCCCAAACTTGGAACAGTTTTACAAAGAATGCTTACTCATAAAAGCCGTAAAATTTACCCCACATAATAAACGCACCCGCTAACTTTGCACTGAATTTCTGGAGAAAAAAAAGTGCATTCATTACGCGAGTATATATGGTAATTCACATTCGCAGCGTAGGTGAGGGCAGGGGCGCGATCGGAGAGCGTTGTTCGGAGCGCATTCAGTTTCACCATGCACGGTTGACCTAGGCCGCGCCTGGCAAAATTAAACGCGTGCTCCGAACAACAACCTTGATCACGCCCCAGCAGTGCACTGCACGTAATTTTTGCCGCCAAACCTGTGGAAAGTACACATGCATTTCTTCGCGAGTAGTTCCCTTTCGGTTTCTTTTTCTGACGATGTGTCGTGACGTTCCGGCGGCAGTCGAAACATGCAGCGACCGTTTGACAATCTTTTGGCGTTTCGGCGGTGTACAGCAAAAATCGGCACCGTTTCATTAACACGGTGCCTGTTGCCGCATGGAATCGAACCCTTGCTAGTTTTATGCATTGTGTTGCCTACAAAGCTCACGCCGTCAGTGCCGGGTCGCTTGCAGTACCGTACAAGTGAGTTTCCCATGGAGCATTCGTAACCACTCCGTTCGTGACCGTGTGCACGGGTACGGCGAGGATCTTGATGCGTCAACATGGCAATGGCAAACTGCTTTTGTTGCTGCAAGCAACGCGCACTCCTTGTCTCCGCGAAATTTTACTGCATATACAACACGCTGCACTGCAACCAGCAGCAAAAATATTCTTCAGCGCCCACCACCAAACACGACGTCTCGTCTGGGCATGTGTTAGAATCTCGTCTGCGCTACTCGATCGGGCTGGATTGGATGGCGATGTCCAAGCTGCAGGTTGCTAACGCGGCCTTTGTTTCCTGCTAAAACTAGCGTAACCGAAAAATTTCGCGGCTGGTCAGGTGTTTTGGCGCAGTGCGGCGCAATTTCAACATATATCACAGCTTTGACGCAGCTCAGCACAAGATTACGAAATTGTATCAAAATGGCGCAATTGGTGCAGCTGTTGCACCCCTGTGTATGCAACACATTTTAAATATCACTTGTCATTTCATCAGTGCTTTTGCGTTTTATGCACCACCTTCGTGTGTACAATTGTACACACACCGCCTGAAGAGGATACACAACTAGAAACACACGAAGCTCAATTCAAGGGACGAACAATTGTGTTACAGTTTGTCTTCGGAAATTTCTCACCAAGAACCCAGAAGACAGCTGATCCAGCTCCAGCCACATAGAATATCGGAAAGCACAGCATGCCCAGTATACAGTACTGCTGGATCACACTGAGCTCTTTATCTGAAAAAAGGAAAAGTCAAGAACAAAAGTGACATTTAAATAACGGAGCCTAGCAAGAGTAAGCAGCACATACAGAGACAAGGATGAAAGCACTATGCATCTATAGATCCAAAATACAGCATAGCAGGCATTTAAAAATACTACTATTCAAAGCAAGATAACCTGCAGATTGTGAAACTAGATGGGCACAAATGCAATGGACTCGCAAACATACTTGGACAGCTTCCCTGAAGATCAAACACTATATTTATGTGCCCCTACTGAACTGTAGTAAAGAGATAATAGTATGCATACAGTACTTTATACAGCTGCTACTCCTCCTCATTCAAATGAGCATGAAACACAGGAATGCTTGCATTACTAGGCAACTTCTGAACAGATTAAAATGAAATTCGTTGCATTTATAGGAAAAGTAAAGTATAGTCGTGCTGCTGTACAAGCGTGCTGATTCCTTCAATTCCGTTCAAAAAAAGTAACTAAAACAAGCGGATGTTTTACCACAATATCAAAAACGTTAGCAAACAAAAGCGGTACTGGTGCTACGTGTCGATGCACCTAAATGGCGAGGATAACTTTTTATGGCTTGTTCTGCCTCTAATGCCAGAACCATCGAGAGTAGGCAAAACCAAAATTAGCAAATGCAGGGGTATTTGCTTTGAATGCACAAATGACATCAGCCTTGGGTGGATGCAAATGGCATGTCTGCTTTTAGCCTAGCCTATGGCTTTAGATGTACTGGGTGCTCAAAATTAAGCTTTACGGAATTTTTGAAAATCGCCTAAGGCAGGTAGCATAATTCGTATTGTTGAGCTGGGTTATTTGAAGAGGCAGACATTAGTAGCATGAGAAATCGAAACACATATTCAACTAATTAACAAAAATTCACAAATTAACTTCTTATTTAATGACACTGTGACACATATTGCAATTTACAAATTGTAGCCGGTGAGCTTGCGAGATGATACGTATCCACTTGGAATGATTTTCCAGAGTGACACCAGTTTGGAGATCTGCAACATCAAACTCGCCATAAAAATGCACTGTTCCACTTACTTTCTGACCAAAATGCTGTTTTATACATTGAAGCGCAAAAGTGACTGGAACGCCCATGTATTTCGTCCCACAATTTCGGAAATAATATCTTGAAACTGGTGTCATCCTGGAAATTCACTTCAAGTGGATGCTTCTTGCAAACTCACTGGCTGCAATTCATAAATTGCAATACGTCCGTAAAGTAATTAACTAAGAAGTTGATTAGTAATTTTTTTAATTAATTGAATATGTGTTTCAATTTCTCGTACTAGTTATGTCCGCCTCTTCGAATAACCCAGCTCAACGCTAAGAATTATGCTACCTGTCACAGGTGATTTTTAAAAATTCCATAAAGCTTAATTTTGAACACCCAGTATACAATACAGCATTAAGTTTATTTGTGCTCACACATTACCATAGCTACTCAGACCCATTCCAAACAAGAGATCCATACATCTTGTAAAGAGTGTAACTCAAATACAAGCTTCCTTTTACCACCCAAACAGCATTCCGTGAAATACACTTAGTTAATTATCAAGCACAGTGACAAGATGTAATACTTTATACAATAAATTTATTTTAAAAAAAACTCACTGAACAGTTTGATTTTGCCTTCAGCACTCTTCAGTCGAATGATGTATGCACCTCCCATACCAGCCACTATGGCAATCAGCAAGAGAGGAGAGGTCAGTCTGAAAGCATAAAAGGCATGGTGGTTTCTTTTGACTGAGATAGAAATTATAGGGACACTACTTCATGCAAATTTTCGTATCAAGACCAAGTGGGATAAGATCCTATCACACCCCACAGGCCAGATGCTGTGGGGGCAAGGGCGAGCCAAGAAGGATGGTGGCTTATACGTGCCATCATCCCGCACGAGAAGAAGAGGGGGTTGAGTGTGCGGTACGTGATCTAGAGGGGAAGGTGAGCAAGCACGTCTCCACCTTTAACCTGGTTACAGCTGCGCATGGTTGTCTGCGCTGCTTAGTGCATATGTGGCCCGTGCACCCTATGTTGAAGCTAATCTGTGGCAGGTGCAAAGTTTGGGCAAGCTGACACGGCTGATCATTACTTGTGTGCTGTTACCCACGCGCATGTTGCTTAATCTCAAGTATAAGAGAGACATTGAAGCAACGGGCAGCACAAAGAAGTGCTTGCATCCCAAGGCCAGTGCTCTTCATCATGACAGCATTGCTGACAGCGAGTGCTCGCGATCGAATGATATCTGTTCATGTTTGCCGGTGCACACGTGAGACACCATGCTTGTTAATTTCATTAGTAAGCAAATGTCTACATGCAATTTATACGGTCAATAATAACTACGATTTTTACTTGTGTTATTGTCTAATTTGCTATCGCTATCATTGCTTTGCCTTTAAGACGAAACTGCGACTTTTTTTATTTTCTGCTTCCACTGAAACCTGTCGAGGTGTTTATAGAAGCAATCTGAAGTTTGAGATGCGTCATCATCTGCATGTTCTGCACAGCGCAGACTAGATCACAGGAAAGTGCATTGCATTGATACCCTACCCTTTGACTGGGTGAGAGGACGTGCCTTCAATCGTCTAGTTCCTTTCTGGTTTTCTGGCCTGTCTCAGACCCCAACTTTATAAATCCTACGAGCATGCTTCAGCAAGTAAGAGTATATTTACTGCATTTACTCGCATAATGAACGCACTTTTTTTTCCTGAAAAACATGCGCTAGGTTGGGGGGGGTGCATTTATTATGCGGAGTAAAATTTTAAGCGTCTTTTTTTTCCGTGGCCACCTCTAAAAAAGTCGCAGTTTTGCTGAAAGGCAAACCATCGATTGCGATAGCAAATGCATAGACAGCTATATGAAGTAAGGGTAGTAGTTTTATCGGCCGTATAAACTTGCGAAGTAATTTAACCAGCATGGTGTCAGCACGCACAAGCAAACATGAACCAATCACACTCGATGATCGCAGACAGTCACTGTCGAAACGCTGGTGTGAGGAAGCGCAGCAGCAACAGCGAGCGAAGTGACCTTCATGCCGTGCATCGCTTCAACGCAAACTGAGCGGCGATAGCGGAGCACACACAAAGGTATAAGCTGCCATCGCACCTAGACTCAGCCCCCCGACACAGATCGCTTTCAAGATAGGGCGCGCGCGGCCATGCAATGTGCAGTTGCAGTGCCGCCTCCCTCCCTCCCCTCCCATTGGCCGCCATTCGGCGAGAAAATGCGTCGTGATTCCTCCGCGCTTTCCTCCCTCGAACACGGGAGACAAAGCCGCGATCGTCAGGAGCCGACGGCAAAAATGCACCTGGAGTGTCCATATGATTGCTATCGCAATAAAAGTAGGAGACGCAAGGTACGATTCGGCGTCCGACGACGTCCGATACAATCATACCCACCGGACGCCGAATTGTACTGTCTCTCCTACTTCACAGCAGCAAGTCCAGGGTGAGTTTAATACGCGGGCGAAAAAAAAATCCACATTTTGATGACTGAAGTTGGGGGTGCGTTCATTATGCAAGTGCGTTCATTACGCTGAGTAAATACGGCATTACCGTGGACACAAATGGCTCTTAGTACATCTCCAATTTTTTCAGTGCACTTCATCCATTGGTGCATAACTCTCACACTCTACAAAATAAACATAAAATAACAAAGAAAGATGATGTCACCTGCCCTCTGAGCTGAAGTTATGCCACTCTTCCACACGCTTGTCAAAATGATCAGGTATCAGACCTTCACCTCAAAGTATCTTTCCAAATTACAAACATAACTCCAAGAAGGAAGCAAGATCAGGGTTGTAAAGAAGGTTGTTGTTGGACCAAGAACCTCAATTGAAAGTAATCCCTTTAGCTGATACACCAAATACAGTCTGGATGTCCATGAATTGCATCAGTCAGCATTCTATGTACTTGCCACGAGTGCAATTTCTAGTGCCTCGCTGTAATTAATGTATGGCTATTCAACACTAATGCAGTAATCTTTGGCTAATATTTCTGAGAAAAGGGATACCCATAAATGAACAATGGCACTAACACAGTCCACAGCCATGTAATGGCTGAGGCATTGTGGACTGATGTTAAATTGTAGTTAGACTAACCTATAACTTGAAGACTTTTCTGTCATCAGTGCAGGAATATCTGCACCGTCGCATAATCCTTCTGTGGACTTCCCAATAGCCGGAAGAATAACTGCTTGCTGATACACAAACAAGCCACCAAACCAACATCAACATTGTTTTGTATGTCGCCATTCTAATTAAAATCATGTTGCTATTATTGCAAGGTGTCAACAGCTTCTCTAGAGGCACATCTTCCGTATGTGAGAGTTTCAAACTACTGACATGCTCATTCCAGTGAAACAATCAGCCTGCTGTTACTTTGGAAACAACACAATGGTACACTTTCCCACGACCTGCAATGTGTCCATGCAGTTCACTTACATGCAGTACAAGATGAGGCCAATGAAGACAAAGAGGTAGTTGCTCTGAAAGTGTTCAACATTCCGGACAACTCTGGCGGATGCATCGGCAATGTTTTTGGGCGCCCTAAATCGGTTAAAGTTGATGAACTGCTTCCATGGACGAATGGTCTGCTTCTTCTGCGAGAGCCATTCCTTTGCCGCAGCAGGACTGGTTGGCAACAGGCCTGGCTTGCTGTGGAAAAAAAAAACTTTTCTAAATAAGTGTGAACAAAACAACTCGCAAGGAAACACGACTGTGAGCCCAACAAGCTTCACGATACTACCATCCTGTCGCCTTTGAGTTTGTCTAAAATTTCATTTGGTTTCATTGTTATGAAATATAGCTACCTCGGTTATGCAACGAAACAAAATTTATAATGCACAATATTGTTATGGGGAGTATTCAATTAACAGTAAATGGCTAGCGCTTGTCTAGTCAAGACTGCACAGAGCGCACAGGTTCCAGCATGTTTCAGTCCGACAGGAGAGCCTCTGACCCAGCCCCACTACAACGTCTTTGCCATTGCTCGTGACATTATCTCCGGCCGATGAAGCACCGTCCCGGTGCTTGTTGTGGTCAAAATGAGTTATCACAGTTGTAATGTTTGAGGTGGGAAACATGTACGATGTCACTTCGTGGTGTGGCAGTCGATGAGGTGGATGCCATGGGAGATATCTCATAGGTCACCTGGCGCAGCACACGGTAGGGCCCGACATGCTGTGACATAATAATACCATAGGCCTACTGTGTTTTTCTATAATTTTATTACTCTGTTCGTGTAAAATTATCAGCTTTCTTGTGTCACCTGTAGTCAGGTACAACTTTAGAAGGCAGCGGCATTTGCCCCTCAAACGCGGATGAACACAAGCCTCCATCACTGGGCGCGCACTCTATGACGTCATGAGCCGGACGGCCGGTGAACCCGCCGATGGAAAACATGGAATCCCACGCTTCGAACTGGGCCGAGTCACCTCAGCGGGACTAGTATTTCTTCAGTTGTGGAGGCAATCGGTTGCCGCGCTTCGGTCATCTGGGCGGGCCTCTCCTGCCTAAAGTTGTACCCGACCATAGTTATGTACACCTTCACTAAACTGTAAAAACTACCCTTACTGCATGAATTTATTTTTATAAATTAGACAAGCCTTTGTTTAAGCCAGATATGCCTAAACACACCTCACTTTTCCAATGAAATGCTTATTTGCAATTTTACAAGCCAGAGTTGCGTATTATATATGATACACCATGCAGTTACAGGCATATTTTGTGACCATGAAGAGAGACATTTCAATTGCAGAATACTCGCAAAATTTTAGAACCATAAAAAAAAAAACTTGAAACATTGCTTTAAAAATAAAGTGCATTTCTCAAACCTTCAGCTAGTAAATATTTCCCTAAATTTTAATAGCACAATCACTGAATGGCTAATTGGTAGCTTCAATATCTAGGCTGGGTCATTTATAGACCTTGGTTTTATGTAAATTCTTGTTTTGCAGAAATTTTAGGACCTTGACAAGCCGAAAGAAACACATGCTCCTCTTTTTCCGAGAGATCTGTTACTGTTGTTATTCGCAATGCATACGAGCTATAGATGGTGCACGTGGCCATCCATCATTGCTGCTATGAAGACTATTGAATCAATGACTACGTGTCCCCATCGTAGCACACCAAGTTTATTCACACTGTATTCTCCTTGGCTGCGTAATGAGGTAGCAACGCTGCTACCATTTATGAAGCAGCCACCTTTAGGAGGCATTGTGGATCACCTCGAAAGGAGCGAAAATGAGATATGCTGCCTAATTGAAGGTAATGAAGTCTTATGGGTAGGCACTGTGAAGATAGAGCCAGGTTTTTTAGCCGTCTTTGTGCAGGGATTCACACATGGACATACATGCAGCATTAAATCGATTATATTGCTCCAAAGAGACCTGGTACTATACATAGTTTTTCAGGCACAATAGGTCTTGCCTCCTGCCACCACAAAATGTCAAAAAACAATCATAGAACAGCTAGCACAATAAGAATATCAATTAGTATTTTGCAGCGAAGACGTCCACACTGCAAACCTTCATTGGAGGCATCACATGCTTCCTTTCTATTTAAGACGTGCGTCCATCACAAAAAAATGAAGGCTTAATTATCTTGTACTCGACAGCTCGATTGGTGAACTGAGGAACGCAACATATATTGTTGCATTTAAATTTATTTTATGGCATGCAGTCCATATATCGTAGGACTGAAACGATCTCAACAGATGTGAAAACGCATGCAATCCCACGTAGACACTGGGCCATAATCCCTAAAGCATTTACCTTACTGGCTGTTCCGCAATGCCACCGTCTACGCACACTACGAATTAGCTCTTGGAACCTGACAGGCTCCATGCTATATTTATCATAAACACAGCTGGCATTTTAATTTTCTGATCTATTCATCACCGATAATGGTGCTAAGAAAGAGTATAAGCCTTACAAACATGATATTTTGCCACCAAGTTTGTTCTTTTGTGAGGAAACAAATCTCTGCTCTCCTACCAAAACTGCATGCTGTATCATATATGATACAGCAATCTACGCTTGCCTCACAGAGCCAAATGTATTTCTAGATAAAAACGTAACATTAGACTAATGAATAATAAACAAATACCGTGGTATTTTATGCGCTAATTTCAATTGTTTAAACTGTGAAAATATCCTGTTCATTTACGAACATTTTGCCCATTATGCGATGAATTAAAGCCACCCATTTTTGAAGAAAAAAATTGCTTAGAATGCATTTCCAGTGCTACAATTGTTATATGTTTCATTAATAGAGCAGACGTAGATTTCTGCTGAATATGTGAGAGTTTGTTTCTTTTCGATTCTATTATACCAGAAGAAGTTGTATGTGTATATTCACGGTTCATATAGAACACTTGACTCATAATTCAAGAACAATTCAAAAGATTTAAAGAATGCCAAGGGCCAGAATTCAAGGAGTGTAGAACAAACCTTATTCATATCCATACAATGGCAAAAAAAAGCAAAATTTCCTTCCTAGCTGCAATTTCTTGCAGCAATGCTGGCTGCTAAGTTGGACACAAGCTTCAAACTCTTCAGGTGTCTTCTCAAAGTTGACTTCCCCATTTAATGATGTCAATGGCCTTCTAGCATGGTGGTTAGTAGTGTCAGGCCTCAGCCAAAGATACTCATCTCGTTAAAGCCAAATGGCTGAAACTTAGTTTCCACTAGACCTTTCTAGAACCTAAGGTTTGAAAATGGAGCCATGATGGCTGCAGTGTGAACCAAACCAACGAGAAAAACAACATAAACAGTGATACGACTTGGTCGCTTTATTTGGCTCCGTAAAGCCCCACAACGACAATGGTGAGCTTAAACAAGCCAGCCATCGATGGCTGTGGGCATGTCACATTGCATCGCAGAGCAACATTCTGAAAATAACATATCTAGGATTGTTTTACAATAGACATGCAGTGTCCATAGCACAGCCAGGATGTGGAGTTTGTTACTATGAATGTTCGAAGGTCGCCTCCAACCACAGTTTTCGAGGAATTCACGGAGCACATTTATTTTCAAGGAGTTTTAAGGGCTCTTATATATATATATATTCTTTTTTTCTTTTTTTTCATATTCAAGGATTTTCAGGGATTTCAAGGAGGTGAGCAAACCCTGCATATTTGATACACCATGAGGTAAGAGGTCAATATGAGCCCTCAAAACTGAATTATCTGATAACCCGCATAACTAGAAACATTTTAGGTTTCCATATAGTTTTAAACAATTCTGTAAAGGGGTACTTGTAAACATATAAAGGCCAATAGATATTGACTGATGGAATTTAACATCCCAAAGGGACAGATGGCCAGCTATAACATATTGTAGTGGGGGAGCTCGGTAATTAATATTGGCAACCCAAGTTTAATTAACATGAAACCAACGCTCAGTACACAGCAGTTTTTGCGTTCCGCTTACCACTGCAGCTTCTAAATTTTCCGAGGTCTCTGCTGCTTTCCGGCTGAGAGGCACAGCAATTATACTGCCGCACAAATTCATAACTGCGTATCTTTTCCGTCTCAATTTCGTTAGGTGAGGATGACGTGGCACGGGTCAGAAAAACATCATTGCGGTGCCATTCATGTTAAAGACGCGGCCAAAACAAAAGTGACCGACTAGGACATATTCCTAATCATCCTTAAAATCTGTTCATTAAATTGAGCCGAGAAATGTCACTTGGAATGCCGAACCTTGAAAGTTTATGCGGATATACTAACCTTTTCTGGTCCTCATCGACTACAGCAACAATCTCGCCAGTAAGTTGGCTTAAATCCAAGTTGATAGTGTCTCCCTTGGCATCCATGCTGTCGACACTCGCGCAAATTCGTTAAAAACACCGTCAGTTTTCTTCTGTGGACTGCGCCTGAAAATAAAGCAGTTGATTTTAGTTCACGACGACGAAATCTAGAAGACGTGCGTGCGTGTCAGTTTCGTTTCGCGCGCACAGTCATTTTCGTTTGTCATTAATCCCGAACTCTCTGCGCTTAGTACAAAATAGGGTGAAGATTTTCTCAGAAAGAGAACACGTCGCAGCACTCGTAGCGGTGATTTTGGGTGCTAACAGAGGATGGTATTGCGACATAACATTTGTTTTAACAGCGACAGAAGTGAATAGATTTACTGCTGAACGAAGAACACCATTGCTCAACGCGAACCTGCAGCATTTGGCTTACTGCTGCATCGATTAAAAGAAATAAAAGGGAAGGCTAACACCCTTGAGTAACATTCTAAAACACAACTATCGTAGCTATTGTTCGCGCACCTGAACGCCCAGAATCCTGCGCATCGCAACTGACGTACGCAAAGCAAGAAAACTTGAGCAAAACAAACGGACGGAAGCGTTATTTGAGATGTCAATGGCGATTAGTTGGCTTTTACGGATGGATGGATGGATGGATGGATGAGGCTGAACCCTTTAAATCGGGCGGTGGCATACGCCACCTAGCCATGGATATTAACATAATTTGTACTTTGTGGTGGGTGAAATTTCACCCCTGCCTTAATTTTATCCACCAATCAGATAACCTCTGTTTGGTTATTTCTACCCGCTTAAAGTCTATTTTGCCTTCACTGTCCCTAAACCCCAATGCTTTGAAAAAATCAGCCCCGTTGCCTTGCACTGTAGGGTTAAGCCCCTTACAGAAAAGTATGAGGTGTTCAGCCGTTTCCTCTTCTTCTCCACACGCACAGCACAACGTGTCTATACCTTGTACTTGACTCGGTACATCTTAGTCCGCAATACTCCCGTCCTGGCTTCAAACAACAAAGAGCTTCCCCTAGAATTCTCGTAGATATTTTCTTTGGCAATTTCTTGCTTGAAAGTTCGGTATGTGCCCAGTGCTGATTTCGTCTGCATCCCTGTTTTCCACAGACCCCTCTCTGTTTCCTTAACCTTTTTCTTAACCGCTGTTTCCTGGTTTGCACCCCTCCTGCAGTCCAAATATTTGATTGACAGTTTACTGCTAGTACTACCAGCGCCTCCTGGTACCACATCTTCTGCACTGCTTTCAACGTTGATGATGTCTGCCTTGTGCTCATATTTAGAGGGGGCTCTAAAAAAAACCAACGTTACTAGATTACCTAGTAACGGTGAAAAAAAAAAAACGTATTAAAGTAGCAACATATGTACGAAATAATTTACTGCATCATTCGAATCAAACGACGACGTAAATGTGAATCGTAAACTCATGCGTTAACAGTAAACGTACGTGTATCAAGACAGAGAATGAACGAATGTG
This sequence comes from Dermacentor silvarum, assembly GCF_013339745.2. Lineage (NCBI taxonomy): Eukaryota > Metazoa > Arthropoda > Arachnida > Ixodida > Ixodidae > Dermacentor > Dermacentor silvarum. The sequence continues at coordinate 77,944,674 of NC_051159.1, forward strand.
CTGCCGCGGCAACACCTGCATGCATGGATCCTAAAGAGTAGCCTCTAGAGTGTACTGGACTATTTGAGGACACTTTCATGAAGCATTTCTTCACGCAAGCCTGCTTATTTTTGTACGACACGATAGTCCCACGGTAGCGAGCGGTTCTTACCGACGTTCTGGTGGAAACTCTTCCTACTCCAGACTTTTTCTTATTATTTTTTATTATTATTTCTTGAAGAATAAGGCGAACCTGAAGCATTCGGTTCAACTGTACGATGCGGTGTTCGTTTTGTCTGAACGTATTTTCATTGGTTAGGGTATCAATATCAGTAATGCAACCAAAATCTAGTCGCTTTAACCAAGAGATCGTTATATGCGGAATTACGCGCCGGGTTTAACTGAAATCCGATCATATGTTACTTCCTTTCTTTCTTTTCTTTTTTCTTTCTTTTGTTTTCAGGAAGACTAAGCACCAGCTATACCAGCAAGTTTCACTGAACACTGCTTGTGAATGCTGTGCAGTAGAGAGAGAGAATTTATTAGAAAGGCAGAGAGGTCGGCCTGAGTGAGCATGCTCTGGCCTGCTACTCTGCACAGGGGAAAAAGGAAAGGGGACAAAAAAAAAAAAAAGTGATGAAAGATGATGATGAGGACAGGAAGAAGGGGTGCATATACACTAACACAGTTGTTTCCTTAAAGCCTTGTGTCTAGTGCCATTTTGTGATGATGTTGCTGCAGAAAGTCTCATAAAACAGATTGTGATAAAAAAAAAGAAAGAAAGAAAAGAGAGCGAGAATAACTCTGCTTTGTAGCCATCAGAACTCCTGCAAAATATTAATGTGATCAGAGGGCACAAGTAAAAGTCAAAATATGCCAACTATATACTTCTTGTAAGAGGTTAGAATGTAACTAAAACATTTCATTTACTTCACCTAGTTCACACGTCAACCAGTGCAAAATATTCATGTTTTACTGAGTATATATGTAGGGTTGGTTCTTTTTTGGGTAAAACCCGATTTTACCCGATTTTTACACCCTGAACATGTTTTAGTAGAATCAGGTTAAACCTGATTTCTCCCTGAATTCCAAAACCAATACTAACTTATCTTTTTCTTTTTTTTTTAACGTTGCATGGAGTTTGCGGTGTACACGCGCTGGCTACCCTGCGTCGGGACAACGAAGTTAGATCCTCTTGGTTTAAGTGAACTCCAGTGACCTAAAGTTTATTTCACAAGCTGCATGCAGCACTGTGGATGCTACACAGCTCTCAAACAACCACCCGACCAGCGTGCGTAACTCTGAGTTAGTAACTCATCGTGTCATTCTTCGGAGGCCGGCTGTGTAAAATGATGTATAAAAAATCGATGATCAGCTTTTCTTGAATAAAATGTTTGAAGCATGAATGCCCCAATAAAATGTTTCATTTACTAGAAGTTATCAATGCTCTGTACCGTTATTATCACTTCTTAATTTCCAAACAAATGGCGAACTTCGGAGTATTTGCCAGAAAACCTTGATGTCCCACTGATTACCAACTTGAAACAGATCCCTAGTTTTAACACATCAGTGTTAATGAGCTCGCAATAACCTCCTATAAAAAAGAAAACCGAATGTAATGTATTACTTTGCACATTTGTAAATTTAAGCCGAAAAAACCCGAATTTCAGAATGGTTCCACAAAAAACCCAATTTCTCCCCGATTATCAGCTTGAAAAATGGCAACCGATTTTTAACCCCCGAAGTTAAAAAAATATAAAATCCGAAAATTAACCCTATATATATGCCACATACAGACCTGATTTGGGAGTATGAACTGAAGCATGTAGTGCAGAGGAGATAACAAAACTAACTTGTGTAGACCGTGCCACCCGAGTTGCCCAAATAAAGGGGACACCGTACTCGTGTTGCAATATGGAGGTCTCATTTCAATTCAGATCCTCACGAGTACAGTCCCCGGGCCACAAGTGTTTATAAATGTTTATTAATGGCCAATTTCACTGGATGAAAGGAAGCAAGTTTTTTTGTTCCAAAGCAGTGAATCTGACTGGTAGTTTCAAATAAGCGTGCTTTATGGCTGATCACTCTCACTTGCATGAGGAACGGATTGGACCGCACCTTCTACTAGAGCTACATTGACTTCTGCTGGCCACATGTGACAATTTGCACTGTTATGCAGAACAAGACATTTGTGTTTTCCTCCGGCAGATATAGATTTGTAAAATGTGAGCATGACCAGAGCACTTGGTTAAGGTATAAAGTAGTTCTTCTGGAACAAAAAGTGGAATTCACCATACTAGAGCAAAATCTGATATTAGCCAGTCAAACACTGTAGAAACCATGGGTAGTGCATAAATTTTTTCACAGATTGGCTTAAATTAATTCATAAATCAGGTTCTAAATGCTTTGGTCATTTTTTATGCTTAAATGCACTGTGTACTTGCCTGAAACATTTCTTAAGATGATGAAAGCATTTTACGTCCATAGCCAATTCATTCTGTTATACAATTCTCAGCAAATAAATAATTGGTAAATTGTCTGTTCCAGTACAGGGGTATAATTGGAGATCGCAGGGAGAGGCCTTCGTCCTGCAGTGGACATAAATATAGGCTGATGATGATGATGATGCTTGTTATTCTTATTAACTGTTTCTCTGTGATGATGTGAAAATTGTCCAATGCTAGCAATCAAAGGCTAAGTAATGCTAATCACTGTGATGATGACATACTAGATTCAATATGATTAATATAAGAAAAGTCACACGGAGGTGTTTGAAGCCAGATAGACAAAGTTCAGACATATTCATGTTGTACTGCCAATTTCTTTGAATGCTGGCTAAGCAGCCATGCCAGCACTGTGCGCAGACTACAGCCATCAAATATTAACGTGATAGTGCTAAGGCCCCCGTGTCGCAGAAAATCCAGCGTCGGCGTCCGTGGCATCCGTGGCGGAGAAATTCATCCTGCACCACCCCGACTACACAGGCTCTCCATGTGGCACAAGGGGTTAGTGAACAAAAATTGAAGTAAAATCCGCCAGAAAAATCGTAACGTACGACTTAACTACAACCTACAGACATGGTAGTGTTGGATTGTAATTTGAATATGCGAGAAAAAAGCCTGATAAGCAGCCAGGGATCTTTTAATGCCATCGCATTCCACTCTTAAAGGCGAAGCTTAAGCGTCGTCCAATTCTGATGGTGCGCGGCTCAAGAAAGCAACGCTCACGCAACAATTTTTGCTCCAGTAACCTTAGCATGGAATTCTTTGCTGGCTTTACCTGAAGCAACAGAAGTGGTAAGGCCAATTCATTCAAGACAAGGTGTCCAAGCATACTAACGTGCTTTCTTATCTTTACTGTCTGTCTGCATAACATCTGTTCGGCTGAAAGTTGCCTATGTGGCTACCTTTCAGTAAGATGGCAATACACTAAGGAACTGGATAGAACGACTTACAGACCAAGCTTTAGAAACATCCATTGCCTACACACACAAACCAGTTCTGGAATCCTAATTTACTATGGCATGCACAGCAACACTGCTTTGCAATGCCGTATTCAATTGCAAAAGTTCCCACAGGTGTTGACTGTACTGCCACCAAGGGTAATGGCGTCAAACCATTACTATTTTTTACTTTCTCTGTGTATTTCTGACATTGTGCAATGACTGCAAAAAAGAAATATGCATACTATCCAAGACCACTATCCAATGCCCTATCTCTAGTCTTGGAGAACATGGAATTCACCACAGCCATTGATGGCCAATGAATCAGCGCTTAATTGCCATTTTAGACTGACTGACCTACCTCTGCTGTTCCAAACAACTCGAGTGCTCTTCTTGACAACGGCCCTCTCGGTGACCACAATACAGGCCACAGTACAAGCCATGCCTTACAACCAAGGTAGTCTTGCCTAAGTTATGTAAACATTTTTTTTATGATGTTAGAAACAGCACTTTAAAAATTGAGAGGGCACACCTCCTTCTTGTCTTGTTCAAAATCAGTTTCTTCCCCCAAGTACATACTAGCTAGCCCAAGTTAGCACTCTGCCAATTTTTAGTAACAAGAAAAATCTAGAGATGTTTTCAGATAGCGACTAATTTTGTTGTAAGAGAAAGAGATGAGCTGCAAATTAAGGATTAAGGAATTTTTTGAAAAATGCCATAATATGATGGCTGAAACGTTTAATCTGGTATTTGAATCTGCGACCTTGTATTTAAGAAGCCAATGTGAGGGCAGAGTTTCGAAACACCACACAAATGTGGAGGAGCCATTTGAGAATTGGCACTTGTAAAGCTCACACATGCTCACATTTACACATGTAGACTTTTCTAAAAGCGTTAACTTCAAGCTTTCAGGGCTTTCCCCTATATTCAAAGTAAGGTTGGGGATGGCCAGCGACTACTTTTTCGAATGATGATTTCATTTTCCATTTATTTCACCCTACGTCACTGGTTTGGACACCACTGCACCACTGTAATAGCGAAGATTGGCCACTTGCCATGATAGATAAGAATGGAAAATGAAAAGGATCTTTACAAAACACAGCCCCAATACGACTTCCCAACGACTAAATGCACCTGAAGCTTAATTGGCAAATTCAGAAGCCGAGGAGGCTAAACACACAATAATACTTGTGAATTATGATTAGCCAGTACTGTAACCACTAGCAGCAGCCCGAGTGATATTCCAGTACCTATGCTCACTCTGAAGAAAAGAAATTTTTCCTTTGAATATTCCTTATATCCATCAAGAGGCTGCACATTAAGCTGATACTTAGCCAGGTACTCAGCTGGCTGATGCAGCTAAGGTCACTTGCTTGGCCAGTACTTAGCCAGGGCTGTAACCACTTGCAGCAGTCTGATTTAGAAGTACCTATCCTCACACTGCGGGAAAAAAAATGCTTCCTTTGCATACTGCATATGCCATTTAACCATCAAGAAGCTTAGCATAAAGCTTCATACTTAGCCAGGTACTCAGCTGGCTGATGCAATTAAGGTCAGTTACTTAGCCAGTACTTAGCCAGGAATAACCACTAGCAGCAGTCCGATTTGCAAGTACACCTATGTTCACTCTGGGAAAAAAATGCTTTCGTTGCATATGGCATATACCCATCAAGAGGCTGTGCATAAAGCTTGATACTTAGCCAGGTACTTAGCTGGCCAGTGCAGCTAAGGTCAATACATCACTGGTATTTAGCCATAACTGTAACCAACCACTTGCAGCAATCAGATTATCCTCGCAAGTACTATCCTCACTCTGCAAAAAGAAATGTATTTTATGCGTAGGCCATACAGCAGTTGGGAGGCTATGCATGAATCTTGATAAGATAAAGTGGCGAGAACTCAAGATTGATACAAAACACATTAAGCACAGCCTTTTGTTCGTGCGATCTTCCTTGCAGGCTGGGTCCATCCACATAAAGCTACAATCACCTACGTATTGATTTATGCAGTTACATCATGATCTATGAAATTTTCAAAGCTAAAAGCATATGGAATTGTAATAAAAGTCTAAGTACAATTTTTCACAATTCTGGCTAATAAGACATGCTTCATCAAGATTTCCTTTAGGGTTACCAGAAGGTTTTTTCTTCACCAAACAGAACAAGGGTCGAGAATTTACTGTGATGTTCACAACAGAACTTCCAACACTTCAAACTCTTTCTTGGCATCCTGCAAACAGGTGTTACAATTTGATGCACGTGTGAGGAACAGCGTTGCATGTAGCGAAGTACTATTGGCAACATCAAAAAGGTGCAGAACCGACTTACCTTGTAGCTCCTATTCAAATCTGCATTCTGTCCCCTCAAATGTTGCTAAATTTGTCAAACTTACAGCTCAAGACTATTCTAAATTCAGAGTGGCCATTATTCACATCTGCATGTGATGCATCTAACCATGGCCACAGGAACCTCCACTTGGCATTAAAGGGGCCCTGAACCACCACTCAGGTTTGGTGAAAAAATTCAGTCAGCGGATAGCATATGCTGCTGTGAACATCTCAGCTAAATTTTGCAGTTGTGTGCGGAGTGTGAAGCTCACAAGCGGAGTACAAAGTCACGTATTGTTCAAACACTCTTTTCAAACGAGGTCTTCTCCTCGAAAGGGTCTGAAGGCGAGCTCGGTATGCATTCACAGTGTAAAAAACAGCGCTAAAAATATGGACAGAAGGAAGAACACAGGACGAACGCTGACTGCCAGCTTTTTTACCTTCTCCTCAATTGCTACGACGCTGCCTGCGGCTTGCACATGTGATATGCAAGATTCCCAAGACAGCTGCTATTGGCTGATAGCCGACATCAGTCAAGAAGGGTCTTTGGATCAGTCTGCTTCTTCCTCCGTTACCGTGTATATTTATTCATGCAGTTTAATAAACAGGCTGAAGAAAGCGAAAATCTGCTTTTGAATTTCGATAAAAATTATGTATTTTTGGAAGAAGCAGACTATCATCTGCTCACACTCAGCCGCGGAAACCCGTGTAGGAATTAAATTTTGGGCCCTCTATTTATTGGTGTTGTAGCCGTTGGGTAGTTTTGTTGTAGCCGGTGTTGCAGTTTTGAACACTCAACTAGCCTCGAATCACGCAAAACTTAAAGCCAGACCACATGTATGCTTACCAGCTCGCGCTCACTCCTGACTAGATGCCATGGCAGACATCGCTTCATATTGAGCTAGTGGCAGCACTTCAAAATGCACAATTTGGATGTGGCTGCTATCCATGGTGCAAGCTGGTGCAAGACAAAGCCGGTCCGCACCACGTAGCATGGCCAGTCTGAAGCATGTGAGCCTGAGCGCACACTCCACCCCTGCCATGCGCAAAGCAAATGCTGGGCAAATGCACTACAGTTGCATGCAGCTGCAGCCTGCTACGTAGCATAGATACCGTGATTGTTGCTCGCTGATAGCCTGCTCGCTGAGTGCACTGCGGCTTGTTGAGGACAACTGCGTTCGGCATATCGTAGGCGGCAAATTAAGAAATAGTGGCGTCTACGTGAACATCCAAAATCAAATTTGAACTGCACGCTACACAATGACATTCAGTAGACGGTGTGTTGTGGGCACACCCCCTCCGCAGTAGCCTTCGCAATGCAAGGCATTTTAGGAGGAGTGGGAGTACCACAAAGGGGATCAAATGTAATCTTTGATTGCTAATCACTCCGCTTCTTCGGAATGCATTGAAGTATTTTCTGCTGCGAAATATTTTTGAAATAGTCTAATTTAACTTCAAATGCATACTCGACTTCGATAGAAAGAGTTTCAGGGCCCCTTGAAGAAACTGCTCCAGGGTTTAGCTTTAGTAAAAAGTAAGAGACGCAGTGTTGTGAACATCAGCAGGCTTTTTGTTGACAAACGAGTGAACATCAAAAAACTTTTTGAATAGGTGACGATTGATAAGTCTAGAAAGAAAAGCTTTGAACCAGTTTATTGTCACTTTAACCAATGCTTTGCTCTAATGGCATATTTTCACATATAAAAATTGAATGACCTGCATGTATACATACTATAATTGCATGTTAAAACGTGTATTTGTATATCTACGATAGTCATGATTACCAGGTCAACTTCAGAAAACAGGAATACTTGGCACAAATACACACAAAACGTGTTCATACTTTACCTCAATATGTAACCTTGCTGCACAATCAGTTTAGTAAGCAGTCACAGCAAGCAAACACCTGAGGAACTCATCACAAATAAAATGTCAGTGCTACAGGCACAAATGCACGTAATAAAGGCTGTTCCTTCCAAATCGCAGCACGATTACAATAAATTTAACCAACTCTGAAGCATGTTTTATTTGTGCCGACCTATTTGCTGTCATTCTTCGAAAACTGAATTCTTCAAACGCAAGGTGATTTCATAAAGTAATTCAACGCGGTTACCCAAGAGCGGCTCACCAGTACCTATACATCAATAGCCACACAAACTGTTTACAGTGTGCATCCTCGCTTTGGGACCATCATTCTCCCATTGCGATGCTTATATATCAACACGGAGTCATATTTGCTCAAAATGAATATACACTCTAACAATGGGTTTCATTACATGCAGTATAACAAACATATGTATCGCAAAAAAGTGTGACTGCCCTGATACAAAACTCTGGGAAAATTTGTTACTGGGCTGAGAAAACAGGAAACCCTACGGGTCAACCTTGAAACATTTTTCATGTTTTTGAGTTTTTTTTTATTAGGGAAGCGGCTTTCGTGACAGATGGCTTATTGCTTTCTGAAAAGACCCGCACTGAATTGGGCCACAAAAAACGCGGACGCCACAACGTAATTCTGGGATTATGTTCTTTGCTATTTCCTTTAAGAACTGGCACCATACAACCATGCCAAAAAACACGTTCGTCCACATGCAGAAGTTATCATTTTGAGATCCTTCTTCATTCATTTTATGCAGCACAGTCTACTTGCATGGGTAGATATCGCATTACTTTTGACAATGGTGTCACTTTTAAAGTGCGCAAAGCTTTAGTTCAGTCAGCACCTCAGCTAGCATAATGCCAATGTTACGACGACGGTGACACGGAACTTTTGCAAAGTTCTGCAGTTTTACATTTTACGGCATGCAGTATTTTCATGGATTTAGGTTCGAAAACACCATGGCGGCTTTGATCTTTCCTTGGTGTTTCAAGACTGATCGGTAGAATTTCCTTCAAAACAAGACACAGGGTTTTCACGCAGCTCAGGAATGCCTACTGTTACAATCAGAGGCATTGATTTGCAAGTACTACTACACAATACACAGTGGCTGCTTAAACTATGCACAAACAGCTGACAATTTGTCAGAAAAAAAAAGAGGAAAAACAAATAATAGGCCGCCCTATTCTCGCGTAGCTCCTGAGGAAAGTGTGAGGACGGAGAGCACACCAAAGGCACCTTTGGCACCAAAGCGACCCTGGCAAAAAAATATAAAAAATGAGGGGACGGAGTAGAACACTGCATTGAGCATCCGACTAGAGGCATTTTTTTGCGACTCATCAGGACCCCCCACAGCGTGCCACATGAAATCTCAAGGTTAACTTAAGCGAATATTTCAAGTTGTGTAGAAGTCCACGTTCATCAAGCAAAAGCTGTGCTTCCAAATAGAAGTCTTGCCAAAAATAAGGAGCAATAGGAAATGATCAGGACAGTAGTGCCATCTAACAGGAAATATGCCAACTATAACTGTAGAATTGAAATTTGGGCAAATTAGTACATGCTTATATAGAACCTAAACATTGCAAAGCACAAGGGACATTTCAAGACGACGTGAACAGCTGTGAAATAAATTGCGCACCCATGTTGTGAGCAGGATACAAAACAAAAACTGACCATTTGTGTTGGTGAAGCGCCTATTTACCTGCATGAAACAAGGTTGTGTACCTTGACAGCTGATACTTGTTTTGTTTTCTGCTCATGACATGCACACATCATTCCTCAGCACACAATGAAAGTGAAGTCTGTTTGTGCTGTTTGGTCCTTGTACCAAACAACAGATTTCAGTTGGTAGTTGCCACGTGCCCTGTCAGCTTGTGTTAGTCTCCAATGTTTTACACTGCTCTTAGTTCAGCTATCTGAGCCAGCAGGCTGAACAAGCACCTGTGTCAAGTCAAGATTCTGCTAGATGCTCTGTGGTTTAATAGAGATGACAATCAAACTGAAAGGTTACAACTTTGTTCTTATGGTAACCTGAAGGAATTTCGTGTTGTAAATACAGATATCCGCACCTCTGCACTGTGACAACTGGACCAGCACATGCACGCATAGCTTCTTGTCAGTGCAACTTATGGTAGCATGTCACTGACTGCACTATGCAAGAATTGTCCAATGAGTGCACATGCAGCACACAAAATAAGGGTGCAAGCTTTGGTAAGCTTTCTCCAGCTTTTCTACCCACTGATGGAATTCAGACCCACCTACTGATAAGATGGGAACAGTGTGGTGACACAAGAAAAGAAAACAGCAAAAGGAAAGCAAAATAAGAAACACATCACGAGACTTTCAGGTACACTCCCTCTTACTGAACAGAGGCCATGAGTGGCTACTACCTCTGCGCCGTTTCTGCAGGGAGAGCATTGCCAAAGTGGTCTTGTGCGCCCACCCAGTACTGGCTTTGTGTTCCTGGGTGAGGATACTGAGCTGCGCTCAGCAAGGGAGTGTTCGCCTGTGGGATGCCAGGGACACGAGCGTTCGAGTGGCCGTTTGCCACACGGCCTGGAGAGCTTCTGCCCCCAGAACCAGGACTTGGCGGTGGAGACATCCTTGGCTGAGTATATTGAGAAGCTCCCAGCTGCGGCACGGCGCTGCCTGGAGGTTGCTGCGGACTCGCAAGTGGCGGCGGTGTACCTGGTCGACTCGAGTTGATCGGTCCATGGAAACTAGTGGGAGATGACGGGGCTTGCGAAGCGTTTCCACTGCTGACTGCCCTCGGCGGTACGACCGTGGCTTGAGGAGCGGTTTGCCCTGCCAGTGCTAGCGGTACAGGCTGCAGGTAATCCAGCCCCACCACAAATGATATAATAACAAGTATGCAGCAATAAAGACACACTTGCGTTGCACATTAACTTGCAATGTTGGCAATGTGTGGCCTTTGTCAAAATAATTGAAGCCATTTACACGAATGACTGCATCAAAAATCTGAGGCCTGTAATTGCCCTCCTATTGCATCCAGACAGTTTTGAAGCTCAGGAGTGTCATGAGTGCAACATGACACAGCAGAGCAACGCTTATTCTTTTACTGGTTTCACTATTGACAAAAGCTGAGCATTACGACAGTCAAAACAACCATAATGAAGACATAACATGTCACAAGAATATAACATGGCTATAATGAAGGTGTTTCTGCATCAAATGCAGCTCCATTATAATGAGGCTAGAGTGCACTGTAGGGGCCACTGCAATACTAAGGACTAAGTCTGAAGCATACAGTCGAGCCTACTTATAACAATATTCAAGCGCCAAAAAATGTAATTGCTTTATTCAATCATTGTTATAACTGGGTTGCACAAAAAAAAGAAAGTGTAATGGTTAGTTTTGTATAGTGAGCTTCGCTGCAATACAGTATTGTCATGCGCGAAAGCACACACAATGTAAGTTATACCTTGATATAACGAAGTGGGCAAAAAGGGCAATTTGCTTCATTATATCAAAATTTTGTTGTATTGAAATCTGACTTTTTATGCAAATAAGTACAGTCACTGATAATTTTTTTTTTTTACATGGAAGGGGCTGCAAAATTTTCTGCATTATCGAGCATTCGAAAAAAGTCAAATTTGAATGAGAATAATATTAATTTTGTCTAGTTCGAGAGTCGGTAACAAAAAATACAGTTTCATGCAGTGTCCCCGATATCTTTATATCGGCGGTACGAATTAAGCGAAGCCAGTGACGCTTTCGTGTCCACTCCGCTCGCGTGGTTGTAGTGTCGCCTGTAATAGGACGATGCTATCATGAAAAGTGTTGCAGTGGGGAGTGAACGCTTCGTCTGCCTTTTACCTCAACGTGTCTGCAAAACTCGGGATTACTCAACCTCCAGTACTTAAAGTGGTGCCTGAACCTGAACCACCCTTCAGGCTCGGTAAAATAACATGGTCTGCAGGTAGCATATGCTGTTGTGAACATCTTAGCCAAGTTTTTCTGTCGTATGCGGTGCGTGGAGCTTGCAAGCGGAGTGCGAAGTATTTCTGAAATAGCCTATTTTCACTTCAAATGACCTTTCTCCACTTAGATAAAAAGTTGTTCAGATCCCCTTTAATGCACGGGAAGACAGCGCACATGGTGCCATGCCATCTCAGCGCGCTCACTCTTTGAACATGCGGCAGATTACCTCTAAAACAGGGCATGTGGGCTGTGTATGCGCAGCCATGACCGTGCTAGAAAAGGAGACGCGCACCAATCTGCCGCTGGGACCACATGGCCATGATGCAGTGAAGACGTTTGAACACACGCAGGGAAAGTTGGAGGCACAAACTGGTTGCTCCTTTTGCTGAATGGCCGTCGGCACGCTGACTACCGTCGACTCGTGTTTTGGAAGGGTAGAAGGAAGGCGGAGAAAGATGCTGGTGATGCGGCGAAGGTGCACGGTGTGCATGGCATGCACGTGGGTGCAGCACCTTGCTTTTTTTTTTTCTTTTTCTTTTCCAGGATTTCGTGTTCCTTTTCCTTTCAGCACAGACATCCAGCATCGAGATTTAATTGTTATAACAGATAACACGGTGTAAGAACATTACAGTAAGTGGCTTATTTTACAAAAGAAAAGTTTACAGTGCTGTGGCTTCTCAATGTTACTGTACTATTTACACGAATTTAATGCATGTCTTTTAAAAAAAAAAAATCAAAATAATAATAAAAAATGGGTCCGAAAATTGCTTCTGTGTTACAATTGGATACAAGACCAAAACCGTGTTGGCAACACCCTACCATCAGAGCCGTCAGATGCAGTCATCACATTCACGAGACAGCAGCAGAGCACAATTTTTTTTAAGGTCACGGTGGGTTTATTTTGTGCTTGACTATAACCACTCTCGAAGATGCCACTTCCGTGATATTTCACGCGACTTGGCATTGGATGAGTCGGCATATATGGCCACCAGCGTTTCTGGCGCTGTGCCAAGCTTGCTATCTGAGCAGTGTGCCAGGAACGCTCTCGGCCACATATTTTGACAAGTCCGATGCAGAGTCATGTAAAATCTTACGAAAGTGATAGTAGTATCTCTAAATGTGATCACTCGAGAATACCGCGTGCTTGGTATCTGTGGCCAATGAAGTGCAAATGGCTACGATGACGCGCCGCTTTCATTATGAAAGCAAGTGAAAGGTAAATTATGCACGTATTGTGTTTTCTGATCGCAAATGTGGGGACATGCTATATTTTTCTTTTATAATCGAATGCATGTTACATACAGGTGGACTTTATTTTGTTACTTTAAGCCCGCGAAAATTGGGTGCACCTTAAATTTGGGGGTGCATTAGAATCGTGCAAATACGGTAGACCCGGTATACAGTCGAGTCCCGCTACAACGAAATTCACGGGACAGGCGAAAAATTTCGTTGTGGCGGAACTTTGTTGACGCGAAATTAGTATGTACAGTTTAGACCGCTTATAACGTAAATTGCCGGAGTCGTGAATATCTGCACTATAAGCGGTACCGCACTATAACCTAAACAACGATTTTCAAGCCCTGCACGCATGCAAAACATGTAGACCAAGCAGCCGCGCATATCCGAGAATCGAAGCGTGCGACTGGGAGTTTTGCATCCATTTAAATTTACGAACGTTAAAAGGTTAATGTCCAAGTACCCACGATCTTCGCATGAAGCAGACAAAGTAATAATTTTTAAAAAATGTCTGTTTCGCCCGAAAGGCGAAGCATCAATTGCGATAGCAAATTAGTAGAGAGCTATAAGAAGTAGGGACAGTAGTTTTATCGGCTGCATGAACTTGACACGTTCGCTTAGTAACTGAATTAACAAGAGTGGTGTCAGCGCGCATAAGCAAACATGAATAGACTCGATGACTGTAGACAACCACTGTCAAAATGCACGCGTGGGGAAACGCGGCCGCCGCAGCGAGCGACGTGCGGTCTATCGCTTCCAGGGAAGCTGAGCGGCATAAGCACAGTGCATACAAAGGTCAGAGCCGTGTGGAGATCGCTTTCAATATATGGTGTGCGCGACAACACCGACAGCCGGCACAGGCGCGAACGCATTTGTTGGCAGAGTAGAAGCCGCCCCCCCCCCCCTCCCCCTCCCGCGCTGCCTTCCCCCGTTGCTCCTTTCGCCTGGGAGATTGCGTTGCCAGTTCCCCTTGTGCCCGGTTGCAAGATGCGCGTTTGGTGCCTCAGCACAGCGTCGCCCCCCTCCCTCCCTCCCATACCCCGACGGCCTATCGCGCGATGGAAGTCACGTTTGCTCTCCGCTGTGCGTTCGCTCTCCGTGAAGGTGCGCGTCTCCCGTGCGCTTTCATTCGCACATACCGCGCGTGGCGACGATTTTATCACCTTTGGACTCATGCTCCATGTCTCATGCTCCTCCTCCACATTTCCCTCATTGATCTCCTCTCCCATCGGTGGGCGCACCTCGTTGAGGAGCGTGCTCACTACCGCCCTTGTTGGCGAGATTTTCCCGTGGAAGTCGCATTATAACCGGTATTTCGCCTCACTGCGGCTGCACTGTAAGCGGTATGCGTATACATGGAGTGCTATGGCAAAATTAACGGCAGTCTGAAAAGACCGTACTATATCCGGTCCTGCACTATAAGCGGTTACGTTATAAGTGGTCTATACTGTATATACGTACGCCAAACGGCAAAGCCGCGAACGAAACTGAAACCATCGTCCGGGAAATCTTTGCGATGGCGTGGGGGCAAAGGTTCAGACGTACCGAAGGCGGTCAATAAAGTGTCAACTTCACGAGAGAATGCATTTCGCGCCGCTGTTACAGCATTTTTCGCACATTGTGGCTGACGCCTAAACCAACGCGCATGCCCAGCCGATCGCGAAGCACTCATTTTGCAGCACCGTCACAACGAAGCGGTTTGAATTATCACAATTTCATTGCATACAGTTAAACCTGGATATAACGAAATTGACAAATTCCCGAAAAACTTCGTTATAAAAAGGATTTCGTTATAGGCAGGTTCGGCCCGGAAATTCGAAAAAGAAACGCTTACCGTATTTACTCGATTCCAACTCGCCCTCAATTGTAACGCGCACCCATTTTCCGTTTTCGTCGAAGCACTCATCCTTGAAATGTCACACCAGGTAACGGATGCATGGACGCGTGTCGTTTCGCACAAGCGCGAGACATCGGAAACGAAAAGCGAACGTCACGATGGCGTCGTAGTGTCGTAAACCCCGCTGTTACGTTCCCGGGGGCTGCGTTTTCCTGGCTGTTATGTCGTTTTCGGCCGGTCCCGGCACAGCTCCCATAGAACCTAATGCATTGGTAACCCCGCAGTTGCGTCGCAACTGTGGAACCGTTCCGGCACCATACGTTGCGAACTGCCACCCCGCGCCGGCCCAAGCAGCCATTTTGACTTTTCGTGTCGCTTGGCTTGGTGGCTTGACGATGGCACTGGCCGCCCAAAGTGCCGGGTACGACAACTATGATGTATTTTCGGTTTCGGCCAGCAAAAGTATGGCCCTTGAGATCCGTATTTGCTAGATAAAGATGGAGTCTAAGACGCGTTGCCGCCCTAAAATTGGTTTTGGCTCATAGATATTCCGTATAAAGTCCAAGGGCGATAACGCAGTCGCCGCGCGCCGTATGCTGTATGTGCGAGTGAAATCGTGTGAGGGGAGCCGACGACCGCGTCTAAATCTCGCGCGCACAAGAAAAGCAGGGAGGGAGCGCGCCTTCTTCCGTTGCGCTCGAGGCATCGGCGAGGGAGCGAGGGGGGAGGGATAGCGGGGCGGCGTTGTACTGTACTCTGGCATCAACTGCGTACTACGCGGCGTCGCACGGGCCGTATCTTGAAAGCGATCTGCGTTGGGGCAGAGTCTAGCAGTGTAGGTGCGTCGGCGGCTCGTAGCTTAGTGCGTGCTGTGTTCTCGGCGCTCAGTTTGCGTTGAAGCGATAGACAACAGCACGAAGGTCACTTCGCTCGCTTCTCCAGCGGCGCTTCCACATGCCGCCAGCGTTTGACAGCGCGTGTCCGCGCCCATCGAGTGTGATGTGTCACAGCGTGTACCAGCGCGTCGGCAACATCAACTGGAAAAGGAGAGAGTGCCGGCTTGGCGGGCTGGGCCAGCTGCAGCAAGCGGCAGGATCAGGTTTGTATGAAGGGAGGGAGAAAGGTCACACCCGCGGCGGCAAGATCGCTGGGTCAAGGAATGCAGGCACGCCTCGCACACATGCGCTCGCTTCGCAGTCCGTCGCGGCGGAGAAGGTGCTTCCGGTTGCTGCTCGCGCAAAAATGACAAAATTTGGGGCGAAATCTCTAGGTTGTCGGAGGGGAAAATTCATTATATCGAGGGGGTCTCCCGCTGCCACTTCGTTACGTAGAGGTCTCAAATACATGTGCTTCTAGGGAGTAACGGCGGGGAATAGAAAAACTTTGTTATATCCAGGAATTCGTTATATGGAGGGTCGTTATAAGCAGGTTTAACTGTATTTATGACAAAGTCGGCAAGCTTGGCAAACTTGCACGCACTGGAAGTTTTATTTCCAGAAGTCGGTCAGTCTGGATTTCTTACGCTTCACGGCAAGCAAAGGCATCACGCGAGTCTCACACTCCGTTAAAAGAGCTATCGCAATTTCATTGTCGTGCGCTCTGATAACTTTTCAGATGAGCTCAAAAGGATCCATTACTTTCAAAGCAGTCGCCGGAGTCAGTGCGTCTAGCGGGTTGTCTTGTCATTTTCCCCAAACGATGAGACGTTGGCATCATGTTAACAGCAGTGCCTGTGGCGCAGCCGCTGTATCTTGAAAGCAATCTGCGACGTGCACAAAGTGCGCGCCCGCTAGGGCCTCATCTTCAAAGTGATCTGAGAAGTGGGCAAAGTGCAACTAGTGCCGGAAGAGTCATGTGCACTGTACTTTCGACGCTTAGTTCTGCGTTGAAGCGAGAGACGGCATGTAGGTCAATTTGCTCGCTGCTATTGCCACGCCTTCTCACTCCAGCGTGTTGACACCGAGTTTCCATGGTCATCGAGCGAGATTTGTTCATCTTCACCTGTG
>NC_051159.1:77961417-78031964 GCF_013339745.2 Dermacentor silvarum
GGTGGCCTTGTAGGCCAAATGTAGCCTTAGGGACTCAAACCCTAGCACACTCCTCCCCTCAAAACTAAAACTGCTATGTTCAGTGGGAAAACTTGTAGTCTGGCGTCGAGGACATCAAGTATCGGCAATGTCATAGAAGCTAAGGTTAGACAAGGAAATGTATGGCACGAACACGAACTTGCAGCAATTACATATAATTGCGGCGAGTTACGTCTATTTATATCCTAGTATATACTCGAATATAAGTAGACGTAATTACAGGAAAAGATTGAAAACGAAGGGGTTCGACCTGCAATTTTTCCATAAGAAACTTGGCCTATAGGTTGTCATAATCAGGTAGCGTCTACTTGAAGTTTTGAAGAAAAAAAAAAGAGTCTAACGGAATAACTACACTGTGGATCCCAAGCTCTGCGACTGAGTTGTTTGTGGCCTCATTGACACTAGCCTCTTTAGCTTAGGTAAGAGATGGAAGCGCAAAACAGTACTAAATTCAATAAAGTGAGGTAAGGCGGAGGATATTGCGTTCTGTGCGTGCGAATAGATGTGTCCTATACGCTATTATTCGCAGGGCACCATCCTGTTAGCCAACTTTGTGAGAAATGCGATCATGTGCTTGCTCTCTTTACCGCAGAACCATAAAAACATCGCGGACCCTTTAAATATGACATAGGACGTAACTTGTGAATGTTACTAATAATAACTGCATAAGAAAAATGTCGATTAGATGTTAGGTACGAGCCGTACGACAATGACGTCGATGTTCCCGGTTGACTCAGATGTTGTAACGGGAACAATATTCACAGTGTCTGCGCAGTGTTCTAAAGATGAACAAAAGTCAGAGCATATACCCTGGGAAAATAAAAAAATACACACAGACTGTCCCAGTCAACACTGCAATACAAGCAAGTAAGTATTTACAGCAACATTAATCATATCTAGGTAGTGCTATTTAGTCGTTTTGCAGCTCCTTGCTCACATCATAACAATTACAACCCTTTGCAGGTTCGACGCCTCTGCCAAGTACGAATCACAAGAAGACTATGCCATTCTATCAGGCGACGGTACGTTCGGCCATCGCAAGCAACGTCTGCACCGCTCTATAGTAGACGATTCGTAACAGCTGCTTGGAATGGCGGTTAATGTAAAAGAGGAAGGCAGGCAGAGCGCGTACACATAGGTTGTCGTTTTTTATTTAATTCGTTTTGTGTAGAGCGAAAATGTCTGCCAAATGAACATGGGTCAGTGAACAATACGGAAAAGATTACCATAGGTTTACTTTCCGTTGCATTGTTGTATTTATACCAGAGGAAAAAGAAAAATATGCAGCTCCCACGCACAGGGAATTGATGTGCGCAAAGTTTCATGAGTCAGGGAGGCAAAATGGCGCATTGCGACGAAAGACGCGCTCCACATTTTAGTGACGAACGCATTTCTCAGTCGCATTGTTGACCTTGTAGAGATAGTGGTAGTTTCGTTCAACCTTAATATGTGTTAAATTACAAGACATGACGTGCTTGAACTTGTAGAAATAGGGTTATTTGTTATCTAGGGACCTTATGTAAGAACGCCCCACAGCGCAGCAGTATGTGATACACAGCGCCTCGCACTTCAATCTTTCTATAAGTCAATGGTTCTTATGCTGTGCTCTGAACACGCCAAGCATCTCAGAGTGCTGGCTTGCACGAGGGAATTTCATAAAGGTGTTTGAGGCCACCTCTTGAGGTATGCATCCGTGGCTAATATATACAGCATCGGGTTCCTGCGCTGGGGGTAGCTCATTGCAAACCGAGCATCAGAAATGTTACTTCTTTATGTATATACATACACAAGCACGTACCACAGTCACCCTTAAGGTCTAACTCTTTCACGTTATTCAATGCAAGGTCCCATTTACGGCCAGACAGGAACATACATAAGCAGGGTGGGGAGAGCTAAAGAACGCTATCGGCGTAAAATCATTCGAAAGCGGGAATCGCTGAACCGCAGCGTCAGTTTAAAGGCCTCAGTTATATACGATGGCACTATCACGTACGCGCAAGACTCCGTTCTAGCTAAGAAGTCATGTTTCAGGCGCAGTCGTAAGATTCCATTTCTTAGCGCTTCATAGCTGGCTGACATTGTGGGCTGTCCCTTCACAGAGCATATGTTGCACAATTTATGCCGCCGTCATACAATGTGATAAAAAACAAACAATGCGATAAACCAAAGATATGTGCATATTGAACTAAAAAAAGATTTGCTCATAAAAGTGTCTCATTTATATGGTCATTCTGCGGTTGGTAAGCTAAGTGGAAGCGCTGTTTCGTTCGCACTGTTCTGGGAATTTCCTTGCAATGGGTTGTCTAAGCTATTATGTAGAAGAATGCATGTTATACTATGTTATGTACACATGCAGTATGTTATATATATGGGGTGTCCCACATAACTCGAGTCAAGCTTTAAAAAATTAGGGGCAGCTTCACACTAATGGTGCGAAGACTGGGCAAACAACGAAGCTGGTGACCCCACCTAGCTTTATCTCACTTCGGCCTAGCTTTTGCGAGGTTATGCTTCGAGACTCGGCCACATTTTGCTCAAGATCACCCCGGAATCATCGACAGCTTAAGGAGCAACGAACACTCGGTCATTAAAGTATTTGGACGATCAAACGCTTTTGTTCGGTTTCGCGGGCTCGTAACTCCGAATGTTCTGCGAATCGCCGATGTTACGCCGCGACTCCGGCGGCGTGATACTCGGGATCAGACCGAAGGCGTCTCACGCGCTCTCGAGAAGCGGCGCGGCTGTTTTCACGCCGTGCTTCCTCTTCTTCGGGAGTGACGCTCTTCTTCGGCCGTCCCATCTTCGCGGCGATGGGCTCGGCGCGGAGACTGCGGGGATTTTGTGTCGCCGCGGCAGCAACGCGGAGCTATATATCCTGTGGGTCGGCGCAGTGACGTCCCGGCTTAGCTCCGCTTCTGCGCAGTCGTGGCAACCACTCTGCACGGAGTGGTGACGTCATGGCTCGGCAAAGCTAAGGCGATCGATGCGGCGCGCGCGATGACGTCACGGCTCACGCAGCTGCGCTGAGGCTTGGCGCGGCCGGTGCAGCTGGGGCGAAGGGTTGCTAGGCGACGCATGGTGACGTCATCGCCAGGCGGAGGTATTGCGGCGTGTACTCGAGGGACCGTCCTCGAGCTGAAACAGCTTCGCTAGTTCACAGGGTTATGTGCCATTACGCTTGGACCCTTCCTGCACTACTTCCAGGATCGGCCCACATTTCGGGCGTACACCACCGGACTACCTCCAGCTTAAACAGCTTCGCTGTTCAATTATGCTAATGTCACGTACCAAGGTAATGGTGTTTGTCGTCGCTTGGAGATACTCAGATTATTTTTTGCATTCCGCCCAACTACGTAGTTTGTCTTAATCAATTAATTAACTTATAAAATAATAAAGTTAGATGAAAAGTGTCAATGAGAAAATTGTTAGAGCAACATGAAAAACTCCCGATGCTGCTTTGTGTCGCTCAATACGTGCTACATAAAAGTGTGTTTACAAGCATGAAAGAAGCCCGCGAAAACACGCAAAATATCCGCGCGACTGGCCGCCAATACATCAACATTCGATTATTTATTTCCCATGACACCTGCATATTCTCCTCACCCTTCTTACACTGTCCCTTTTACTGTGGTCACGTGATAATTTAAATTACACCACTTTTTGAAAATGTCCCTTTTCAACGACACATTATTTTTTCCTATATTCTAGGTAAACAGGCGCGTCTTTACCAACTCGAGCATCCATACCAGGGCGAAGCCTACTACTTCGAGGAAGGTCAGTCGCACGAAAACACTGCGTTATCTCGGTTCACTCAGTAGCACTATTACCTCAATGCCGGAAGTAGTGGTTTCACGTCGAATGCGACAGTTTTGGAGCACGAAATTTCATCGCTAGTGACCTGCAGACCATGCCACGCAATGGTCAGGATTCCTCAGAATTTATTCCAAGTGGATATGCTTTGCAAACGCACTCGCAACAATTCGGGGATTGAAATATATGTGCCGTAAAATAGGTAATTATAAAGTTAAATGGTATAATTATGCTAATTGTTCAATCAAGCATTTTGATTTCTCGTAAAAAGAAATATTGACAGCCTCATTGAGTAATTTAGATGAAGCGTTAGAATTGTGTTATCCAGCTCAGGCAATTTTTGAAAATTCGGTGCAGCTAAAAGGAGTACACCCTATATGTTTATTTGCATTTATTTTGAGAGGAGGCATATATTAGCATTTGGTCAATTGAAGTGAAATTATGGGGTTTTATGTGCCAGAACTATGATTTGGTTAGGGAAGCCGCAGTGAGGGATTACGGAATAATTCTGATCACCGGGGGTTCTTTAACGTGCGCTTAAATCTAATTGCGCGAGTGTTATTGTATTTCGCGGCTTCGAACCCACGACCTCGAGGTCAGCAGTGCAACGTCATAGCCACTGGACTACCATGACGGATTGCTCATCTAGCTTTGCGCTTTCGTGGCTGCGTAGAGAAATTAAAAATTAACTTATAACGCGTATGTACCCTATCTATGCAGGTGTGCATCTTTTGAAGTTAGAATTGAGCATCAACATTAATACTGAGCATCAACATCAGCTGTGTATTTACCGTGACATTTTTCTCTGGTTGGTGCGCAGTGGCTGATACGGATGGCTATACGGTCTTCAAGATTTACGACACTGACGAAACCTGCACAAACGCCGAAGCCCTTCGCAACGAGGTCTGCCCTGAGCCATGCGACTTGGAATACGTACGTTGAAGATTCCGCACACACAATAACAAGTATAACAACGAAAATTAAAAGAAGAGGGAAGACATCAACATGTGCTTGTAAGAGCGAAGACCTGTCTAATAAAGTCTTCCCCGTTATGTACCACAAGGGTATCTTTGTTTTCCTGGGGCTTTCCGGATTTGGAAATATCAGACATCCTTTCCGCTCATGGCGTATACCACTAGGTGAATAAGGAACCGGCATTTTGTACGGATGTCTTATTCTCGCTTCTATTTCTCTGTATCCTCCACCGTTCACAGCTGGCCGAACCTGGCGATAACATGGGCGAAGCGCTGCTCGGGACACCGACGAAAAGCGAAGGAGAGCAGGTGGTGACCAAATATACGCCCCAGCGATCGCTCTCACTCAGTATAACAGAAGTTTATCTCAAAGGCCATGCTTTTACTCACTGTATAGGCGCCGGAAGCGACTGCGGAGCTGTAAACGCATATGCTTAGACGCCATGCTTTGGACACCACTAGCTATATCCGCTTCACATCTGTTTTACCATCGACGTTTACGAGGACTGCGGCAGTATTCTCGTGCGATTACTTTCGGGGATACGATAACTTTCGCGAGATTTCGCTTGACTCGGCAGCGGACGCGGCGGTCGTATATAGGACAGCGTTCGTGGCAGTCTACCAGAATCGCCATTTTCGCGCCGTGCCAGCAACATTGCTTAACCGTATATTTCCAAGCATCCGTTGACGAGTCACACGAAATCTGGCGAAAGGGATCGTATCCCCAATAGTGGTCGCGCGCGAATATCAGTTCAGGGGACGTATACTCGGGCGGTCACTTTCGGAGATAGTTGTATACTTTTGCGAGATTTATCGACACCCGGCAATGGACGTGTTCGCGTATGCGGCCGGCAGGTGTTTCTGGCACGGTGCCATACTCGCTGTCGTCGCAGAGTCTGGCACCGTGCCAAGAGCCGTTTACTTCGGTGCGTCTAGTGCCGAGTCTCGCGCAAGTGGAATAATCTCCGAAAATGAGGGATTCCGAAACTTTAGGAGGGTTCGGGCGCATCTCACTTGCGCTGCGTATCTTTTTGAACTTCTTTGAGCAGCTGCTCTATGTACGACTTCCAATTTCGCTGTGGACTTTCCGTAGGACACCCTGCACCCGCACGGACCATCGGAGGAACCGGCAAGTCACGATTTTCTTGGGCCGTTTTCATGCGTACCACACCGTTCCGCCGCTGGGCCAATTGAGGCCTAGCTCAACTGCGGACCTTGCATATGCCCGGAGGCGACAGTTGGGCCTAACCAGCCCAGCCCGAGAAGACAAACATGGTATACTCCGTTGAAGGCGATGATATTAACCCTGCGGAGTTGATCGATGGAACGTGGCAACACACACGAGGCTCGTCCGAGCCGCTCGACCTGCAAAAACGTTTCGGCCGCAAGAAAGCTGACCCTCCCAAGAACGCCGAAGGAGCGAACAGTGAAGGCGCTACCACTCCGACCAAGCGCAAGGCACGCCCGCCGCGTCTACCACGACGCAGACCCATGCCTCGCCTACCCGAAGACGACTATAAGATTGTGCTTCGACCCAAGTGTGCTGTGGACATAGTTAATATTGGCCTCCTCACACTCTTGGACGCGATCCACTCAACCAGCAAAATCGACGTGGAACAAGCCGAGCAAGCCGACCAGGTGAGAGTTCACCCCATCAAGAATACGATCACCATCAGCACGCCGGACCGACAGTGGGCCGACGCATACAGGACCATCACGGAACTGCGGAACGAGAAGTACAACATCGACATGCCGGTGGCGGCGTATGTACCAGCTCCTGACGACTCTATTCGAGGGGTGGTTTACAGAGCCTACACCGACGAGACGGACGAAACGATCCAAAGTGAACTGGTGAGCAGAAATTCACAGCTACCGATCGTGAATGCAAGAAGACTGGGCAACTCCAAAAACTTCGTGATTACTTTCGCCGGAAAAGACTTGCCAACACTAATCAGGTACCGTTGCTTCACTTTGCACGTGTACCCCTTCAGAGAGAGACCGGAGGCGTGCTTCAACTGTCGCAAGTTGGGGCACCGCGCCGACGTATGCCCACAACCACGACCAGAAGATCCCAGGTGCCGAAGATGCGGAGAGGAACACCCGCCACCACCGGAGGGGGAAAAGCTTACCTGCACCCCGTCGTGCGTCGTCTGTCTGGGGAAACACCCGACGGGCAGCCGCAGCTGTAAATACCGGTTCATCCGACCCAAGCCGACCAACAATGGCCGGGTTTCCAACTCTAATAGCCAGGCGCAAAACTCAACCACGACCAGATCATCCCGCTCCAGGCAAAGGACCCAAGAGACTCTCCGGGATCGCTCGGAATCCTTCCCACCTCTACAAGGCCGGAGCCAGAGCCGAGGCAGATCGTCGTCCAAACCCAGCGGTGCCCAACATAGCGGGCCGAGCACGCAAGTGACCTGGAATGGCAACAAACCAGGTCACCAGGCCAAGACGACCCAACCGCCAGACCCCCAGGTAAGGGAGCTGGCAGAACAGGTGAAGAGTCTGCAGCAGGCGCTGGCTAAAGCCAACAACAAAATTCGACTATTGGAAAGTAAGCCTAATGCTAAGGGCCCTTTGACCCAAAATGCAAAGGAAATCGTGGCTACTGTTAGACGCGATAATTAACAGAGCAACAACATGGTGGTGGATAACAGACGCGCCACTAAGCGTAAAGCGGGGAGCCAAGCAGACACCTCTGAAAAGAATGCTGCAGTGCCGGAAGATCGCCTCGCTTGAATTGAAGCAGCCATAGAAAAGCTAGCACAGGAACAGGCTAGAGCTGCAGAAGAACAGACCAAAAGGCTTAAAGAGATTGAGGAAATGACTCATCATCACAGTATCCTTATTCTTAGAATCATGAAACAGATAGGCATGCCGGAGGAAGACGGGGTTCCAGATAAACCCTTCCTGCCACCCCCGATGGCCGAGAGTCCACGACCACGTAGCAGCACCTCTACACGATTGGGAGGGGGCCCAATAAGGTCGCACAGTGCTAGTTCGGCACAAGTGGAACCACTTAGGCGCCCATCATGGCAGACGTAACAGTGATTTGGCAATGGAACTGTAGGAGCTTTCACCGAAAACGCCAAGCCCTGGAGCTCATCATTCAAAATTCCCAAATTCGACCAGACGTAATTGCTCACCAGGAGACTGGGGTTGCCGCCAAAATTTCGGGCTATACAGCCTATAACGAAATTACCTCGGCCGGCACCACCCCGGTCACCGCACTGATGGTACATAGAAATCTCACGGCTAATCAGTTAGAACTCGAAAATGTTAACGTACCATACACAATGGTAGAAATATTACCCAAAAAACGGTCTGACCACCCACTATACGTTCTAAACATTTATAGTCCACCTAAAGATAAGAGTCAGGCCACGGCGAAACTTTTTGGTAAGGCCCTAAAGGTGGCCCAGAGGGCGCCGCTACTAGTCCTGGGCGACTTCAACGCCCATCACTCGGCATGGGGCTACCCTAAATGTGAAAAGAAGGGCACCAAAATTTGGGAAACCGCACAGGAGCTAGGCTTCACCCTTCTCAACGATGCAGACAGACCCACGCGTGTGGGTAATAGCGTCTCTAGGAATACATCGCCGGACCTAGCATTCGCTAAAAACACTGACCAGCCGAAATGGGAAAACCTGGAGCTGAATGTAGGTAGCGACCACTACATCATCTCCACGGAGGTCTCATGTAGGGGATGCAAGAGGAGGAAATGGAAGGTGCGCCACACCAGGTGGGACGCCTTCCGGGACGTCCGAACAAAAAGAGAGCATACACCCATTGAGGACTTAGATGAGTGGGTACATACCCTCGTCAAGGACGCGGAAAGTAACACTACGGAACTGGTACACGAGGAGGACGGCCCCAAACCGGACTCCAGACTCATCCACCTCTGGGAAGCACGGAGTAGTCTTCAGAAAAGATGGCTAAACCAGAAACATAACAGAACCCTACGTAAGAGAATAGCTCAATTAGAACGGGACATAGAAAAATACTCGCAGCAACTGAGTCAGGAGCACTGGCATCAGCTATGCGATAGACTAGATTGGCAGTTGGGAAGCAAAAACACTTGGTCACTCTTAAAACATCTGCTTGACCCGGAACACACCAAGACGACCTCACAGAAAAACTTACACCGCATCACTCATTCATTCCCAGGGGATGATGAGGACTTGATAAAAGAACTAAAAAATCGGTATTTCAATTGGCAAAAAGATATTCCCCTGCCTACTGGGTACACAGGAAAGGCAAATGAAACGTTAGAATGAGATATTCTAGAAGTGGAAGTTAGAAAGTCTCACTCCGCATCAAAATGACAGCAGCAGCCAGTGAGGACAAGGCAACAAATAAGATGCTGCGAAATCTGGATGACCATTCCGTTGCCGAAATTACCAAAATTCTCAACTCTTACTGGGCCAAAGGCATTATTCCAGAGAGTTGGAAACATGCAAAAGTCATCTTCATTCCCAAGCCGGGCAAGAAATTGAGCTGGGAAAATCTGCGTCCCATATCGCTCACGTCTTGCCTAGGCAAAGTACTGGAGCATGTCATTTTAGGCAGACTCAACGAATTCGAGGAACGCGGTGAACTTTTCCCGCATACCATGATAGGCTTCCGTTCGAATCTATCCACGCAAGATATCATGTGGCAGATACAAAACGACATCTTACACCCCGGACCCGTAAGAGCCACCCATACCATATTGAGCCTGGATGCCAGTAAGGTTTTTGATAATGTGTCGCACGCCTCTATACTGACAGGTTTGTCCGAAATGGATGTGGGTGTACGGGCCTACAACTACATGGCCAGCTTTCTTAGCGACAGAACAGCGGAGATCCATTTAGGGGGACGTAGGAGCGCCCGTTTTGGCCTAGGCACCAGAGGCACACCCCAGGGCGCTGTCCTCTTCCCCTTTCTCTTTAATGTGACTATGAGGAAGCTACCACCGCTACTCAACAAAATCCCTCATATTAAGCACTCCGTATATGCGGATGATGTTACCATCTGGACCAACAGTGGTTCGGATGGAGACATATGCTCCGCATTGCAAGAAGCGGTGGACACGGTGCAAACCTATGTCCAACATAACGGACTAACTTGCTCGGCGCAGAAATCTGAGCTACTGATTATCAGAGATAAGTCTAACAAGCCTCGTGACGACAGGACAGATATCCACATAACAGTGCATATGAACGGCAGGCCAATTCAACCGGTCTTAACTATTCTTGTGCTCGGCATGCTAGTCCAACATAACACGTAGAACACGGAGGCCATTGCCCGGCTAAAAAACATAGCCTAGCAGATCATTGGCCTCATCAAAAGGATAGCCACAAAACGTAGAGGTATGAGGGAAGCTGATGTATGCAGGTTAACTCAGGCTTTTCTGATAAACCGCATCGTCTATGCCTTCCCGTACTACCATTTCCGCCTCTGCGACAAGACAAAACTTGACAGTGTAATACGCATGGCATACAAGGCATGTCAAACACGCCTATACGAGCTTATAGAAGCACACAGAACATCGCAAAGGGAACGATATAAGACGACACTTACTGGTGCGCCCCTTGCCCAAACACATGCTGGCCGGTAGACATGATCATAGACGCAAAGCAAGGGCCGAGGCACTTGACGAAAAACTTAAACATGACACAGAAGTGGTCTATGTAGATGCGGCCAAACAGGGCCCCCAAAATTACATCATCTGTGCGGTGACTAGAGACGGTACCGTCCGAACTGCAGCATCCGTTAAATCACCCTCCACACTAGAAGCAGAGGAGGCGGCCATGGCGCTAGCACTCACTCTCAAACCGAAACAAGTCCTAAGTGATTCCAAGCGTGCCGTCACAAATTACGCTAAGGGACACATAGGCAAACATTCGAATAGTATCATCAACTCTCTCCAAACCGACCGCACCACAGAACTAGTATGGGTCCCGGCTCACTCGGGAAAAGCCGGGAACGAGGCAGCGCACCAAACAGCCCGAGGCTTAACCAACCGGGCGGGGTGCTCCTCAGACTCGATGGACTTCTGGAGCGAGCCAGCGACCACATTTAATGAACTTGCCAGATTTTTCAAAGAGGTTAGGAAAATCTATCCAGTTCCTAATAAGGAGCTATCCAGGGAACAGGCCACGATTTTACGTCAGATACAAACTGACTCTTTCCCCTGCCCACACAGATTGGCATATATTACGTGCGGACAGGTGGACCCAATTTGCCTAAATTGTGGCCAGAACCAGCTGGCCACCCAAAATCATATCTTATGGGGATGCTCTGCCAAGCCCCCTCCGAAAAAACTACTGCCAGCTCCCTCGGAGGAAGCCTCGTCGTAGTAGGTAGCCACGTCTACTGCTATGGAAAAAAAATCACAGCATATCCACGGGGTGAATGATGATGAGTGGGCGAAGCTCCGGAGGGAATCATCGGATCTCCCGCTTAAGGGGACGCTAGCACAAACGCGTTAGAAACGTGCAGTACTCTCTAGTAAGGGGGAGTGGCCACAGCGTCTTACGCAGCCATTTACACATGCCGGAACGTGCACCGCGTTTGCCGACGCCATCACATGACTGCTGAGAGAGTATACCCCCCGTATTCATAAACGCTCCTCGACTTGAACTTGACTTGCCACCGCCTTGGGCAGCGCGTTCGAAACGCGTTGAAGGTAAGGCGGAGAGGCCACAGCGTCTTACACCAGCTTCTTACACGTGCCGTAACGCGCTAGCACAAACGCGTTAGAAACGCGCTAGAAACGCGGCCTTTCGTTAATGTTGGGTATTTATTGCCATCGTGGTGCATGTGTCTATGTGCGCTTCGTGGCGTAGTGGTTAGCGCCGCGCGTTCGGAAGCGAGGGGTCCCTGGTTCGATTCCGCCCTACGGACAGAACTTTCGGAATTTTTTTTTCATAAAACGCCGGAAGCGTTCTCCGGAAGCCGTAAGCTGGCTTCCGGAAACGGAAGCGGAACCGGAAGTGGAACCGGAAGCGGAAGTCGGCTTTTGGTTATACTATACGTATACATATATATGTATATATGGGTATACATACATGATGATGATGATTTATTGGCATCCCCTTTGAAACGGGGTGGCGACAAATAGTCACCTAGCCTGCTTGATTTAATCAGGTATACTACACATGTTCTTTATCTAGCATTTTTGTATACCTCTCATCATCTTTCTTTTTCAAAAATTTAGCTTGTACCGCTGCCTATGATATTAAGAGATCAGGTCGTATCCATCTTTTCCCTGCTTTTTTTCCACCAGCACTCTAATCGTCTCTTGCTGATCTCTACGGCTGATCTGTTTGTTTCCTTCCACTTTAAACCCAAGCGCTTCTGGGAGTTGCACGTTACCTACGGTTCTCGCTGGGTGGATCCCGTCGCATTCCATTAGGATGTGCTGAGTGGTCTCTGGATCTTTACTGCAGCATACACATGTCTCATCTAGTTCCGAATATTTGTTCCGATATGTTTTCGTCCTTAGGCAACCGGCTCGAGCCTCAAATAGCAAGGCACTGCCCTTTGTGTTATCGTACAGATTTTCCCTTCTAATTTCTTTCTTCTCATTCTTCTAAATCTCCATTGTCCTTTTCGTTTCCATTCTTTGCATCCAATTCACGGTCTCTATTTCTCTCACTTTCTTATGATGACCCCTGGTTGTCTATTTACAGTTTCGATTATCCTGTACTTGGTTGCCAACTTCCTTGACCTCTTCCTCCATTCTGTGTCCACGCTTTTCATGTAGAGATACTTGTGTACTTTAGCCGCCCATTTATTTTCATCCATGTTCCTGAGCCTTTCTTCAAAACTAATTTTGCTTTGTGCTTCTCTGACTTCAAAAGAGGCCCAACCCATGTCTCCATGCACTGCCTCATTTGTCGTATTACCGTGTGCTCCCAAAGCCAACCGGCCTACTGATCTTTGGTTAACTTCCAAACCCGCTAATATATCCGATTTTAAGCATATAATGGCATTTGCGAATGTTAGCGCTGGCACCATTACTCCTTTCCAGATTCCACGCACCACCTCATACTTATTGTGGCCCCACAGTGCTCTGTGTTTCATTAATGCTGCATTCCGCTTCCCCTTTATTTTCAGATTATCTTGGTGGTTGCTTGACATACATATACGGACACACAACGCCATCTATTGAGCAATTCATAAAACTAGACGTGGCTACCTACTACGACGGGGACGAACGGGTGCCGCTATAAGGAGCTTCGCCCCTAAAATAATTCCGAAAGTTGTGTCCGTAGCGCGGAATCGAACCAGGGACCCCTCGCTTCCGAATGCGCGGCGCTAACCACTACGCCACGAAGCGCACATGGACACACGCACCACGATGACAATAAATAACCAACATTAACGAAAGACCGCGTTTCTAACGCGTTTGTGCTAGGGCGTTACGGCTGGTGTAAGACGCTGTGGCCTCTCCGCCTTACCCCCGTAGTCATAAACGCTCCTCGACTTGACTTGCCACCGCCTTGGGCAGCGCGTTCGAAACGCGTTGAAGGCGGTGGCAAGTCAAGTTCAAGTCGAGGAGCGTTTATGAATGCGGGGGTTATACTCTCTCAGCAGTCATGTGATGGCGTCGGCAAATGCGGTCCACGTTCCGGCATGTGTAAACGGCTGCGTAAGACGCTGTGGCCTCTCCCCCTTACTAGAGAGTACTGCACGTTTCTAGCGCGTTTGTGCTAGCGTTCCCTTAAGCGGCAGATGGTGCAATTATAATGAAGGGCGCTGTTATAAAATACGAATGACGTCATATATGGCGCGTGTCATTGGTGGAAGTCAATCGTTCGATTTAGTGCGGCGAGACTTGGCGAATTACACGGAAGATTCACGGTTTACCGATGATTTCCTCCGGAGCTTCGCCCACTCATCATCATTCACCCCGTGGATATGCGGTATTTTTTTAATAAAGTTTTTTCCTCCTCCTCCTCAGAAATACTGCCATAGCCGCCGTGCTGGAGTTGTGGCTTTGGTGTTGCGCTGCTGAGCCCGAAGGCGTGGGATCCAATTGCAGCCACGGCGGCGACCTTTCGATGTGGGCGAAATAGAAAAATAAAAGTCGGTTGGCCAGCGAAGCTGTTGTATTACCTGATCCAAAAGACCAATGTGACGTAGCCTTGAACTGCTTTCTGCCGAGCCTGAGCACGACGCTGTTGTGCATATTGAAGTTGCTGTTCCTTTCGTCGCCCATGGTATTCGCGCTCCTCTATACAGGCGCCCTAACTGTGCGTGGATTGCTTTGGGCAGGAACCGCTGCATTCCTGCCTAGCCTAAGCACGACGCTGTTGTGCATATAAACGTTGCCGTTCCCGTCGCCGCTAATCATGTTCACGCTGCTCTTCGGGAGTCCTAACTATGCGTGGCGTTTATCATAGAGCTATCACAACACAATGAAATCAATTGCTATATAGGCGGGTTCTTCTTTTTCATATGAAAGTGTATTGTGATGTCACTCCCTGATTCGTATGCTACAGTGGACGCTTCCCGGCAACTACATCTTATGCAACCATCATCTCTACCGGGAAACGATCGCGGCAAACGCTATGCACGAAGGCCAGCTCTCTGGTTCTTGTTTTTTTCCGCAAGGCCGGCTCCGCCACTGCCGCGGAAGGTATAGATAGATGGTATGAGCGTCCCCTTTGAAACTGGTGGTGGGTTGTGCCACCAAGCTATTCTGTTATTTTGCCTAATATCCTACGTATCTTTTTCGAAAAATAAAAGCACAACTACAAATAATTCCCAGCATCAAACTTTCTGAACCACTACTGGGAAATTTGTTTTTGTACGCCTCCGTTATTTGTGGTCTCCTATACTAATTTTCTGTCGCCAAACCTCCAATCGCTTCTTACTAATCTGTATTTCGGACCTGTTTACTTTGCCCCTGCTATCCCTGAACCTAAGAGCTTCAAGGAGGCCAGAGGAGCCTAAACCGTCAGTTTGGTAAATATCTTCACATTCTAATAAAACATGTTCCATCGTTTCTTTAGCTTTACCGCAGTAAGTATACATGCTTTTTCTTCCTTGGTGTACCTCGCTTTATAACTACGCGTTCTAAGGCATCCTATCTCGCTTCGAAAAGTAAGGAGCTTCTCTTTGAGTTATCACAAAATTGCTTCTTTGGTGATTTGTCTTTTTTTCTTAGAGGTAGTTATTCATAGCAGGTTTGTTTGCCATCATTCCAAAAACAAAGAGAGTCCCTGGAACTCTCGTTGAGGGAGTATCTGCTTGTCCTATATTTCACTCCGTTTTCCAGAGTAAAACGCCTCCATCTCGGAGAGAGTACCAGAGCACTGCACGGGCCGATTTTTGCGGCCCGGGCCCGGCCCGGGCCCGTTGTTACATTAGGCGGCCCGCCCGAGCCCGATCAAAACTTTTATGGCGAGACCCGAGCCCGGCCCGGGCCCGGAAATAATCTACGTTACCCGCCCGGCCCGGCCCGCCACCCCTTTACCTTAAGCCCGAGCCCGGCCCGAGCCCGACTCGAAACCGGCCCGAACCCGGCCCGAGACCGAAAAATACATGTTTTTCAGAGTTGAGAAGCCCGAGAATAACTCGCAGAAAGCCCGAGCCCGGCCCGGGCCCAGCGTCAAAAAGCACACGCCATGCCCGAGCCCGGCCCGAGCCCGTGAAAAAACTCCTCTACCCGGCCCATCCCGGCCCACCCCGGCCCACGGGCCGGGCCGGGCCCGGGCTTTCGGGTAAGCCCGAGCCCGTGCAGTGCTCTAGAGAGTACAGCAAATCCCTCGGACAGAGTATTAGTACTCCTCCTTAACAGCGTGCTAGAACTCCGCCAGAGTACAAATACTCCACCCCACAAGAGTATTAGTGCTCCCCCGAACCGAGTGCTTCTACTCCCCCAAACCGAGTGCTTGTACTCCTCCTAACAGAGTGTTTGTACTTCACCTCAGAAGAGTATTAGTACTCCCCCGAACCGAGTGCTTCTACTCCCCCAAACAGAGTGCTTGTAGTCCTCCTAACAGAGTGACTGTACTCCTTCAGACAGAGTGCTGGTACTCCTACCAAGTGTGTGAAAGCACTCGTGATGTAGTGCCATGATCATATCAGAGGCGATTCACGATACTTACATGTCGGGGATATTTGATTCCTTCATAAGCAGCTTCTGCATTTATGCTTGGGGAATTGGACTTAATGTTTAGTCGACGAGTGACACGAATGAAACATCTTTTTCTTAAAAGGTCAATATTTTTATTCATGAAACAGTCACAACACAAACTGAGTAATATTTCGAGAAACATACTGATACACACATAAAATCAGATTGAAAAGATGTTCATAAACTTTACAACAATTTTGCACTACATAAATATTTTCTCTAACATTTCATCGCTAACGCAGGGAGAAAAAAAAACATGCGCAAACTCGCAAAGTATTGGCGTACGATTGAAGAGAAAGATGCACCACATTACTGGCCATAAAAGGCAATTCAAGCACAAAACTCATGTACTGTATGTTATCGTATATACCGTATGTTACCAGATGAGCTGCTTAGCATGAGGCTGGTAAAGTATTTTGTGCAGGAAACGTTTTTGATGCCGCATTATAAGACAGCAGCGCGTTTGATAACGTCCTATGCAACGTATGGGTGCTCCTGACTGAGACTACCGTAAATTTAGAAATGTGATGCATATTTTCAT
Organism: Dermacentor silvarum; assembly: GCF_013339745.2. Taxonomy (NCBI): domain Eukaryota; kingdom Metazoa; phylum Arthropoda; class Arachnida; order Ixodida; family Ixodidae; genus Dermacentor; species Dermacentor silvarum. The sequence goes on from NC_051159.1 coordinate 77,977,916, forward strand.
GTAAAGCCGCACGTCTAGTTTTGGTTATAAATATTTCATATAGTAATTCATGTACGGGCTGCACTGCCTTTTTTTCTAAACGCGCATCTTGCCGTGGTTGTCCAGCACTATCTTCGCCCAGTGTCAACGCGGTACAGAGGTGTGTCATAACTCCTATTCGGTTGGATACAAAGCTGATTGTATTCTGGCAGAAAGCTCGACTTCACTGTTGGTGTCCCAGTGAAAGTAATTTCCTGACGCTGTCGGGATCGTTCCGTCGCGCTTTCTCACGCAGTGTATTTTGTAGACAGCTATTGCCACAGTGCGCTGACGCTTTGCAAGCTGTTGTGGTATTCTTGTTGTCTGTTGTACAATTTTTTTTCATAAGACATTACGATGATAAGTTTGTTCATTTCGTACAGTCAGTTTATGAAGTCAGTATTTTCTAATGACTTTCTATTACAGTAAAGAAACTACGTTTTCGCCTCTAAACACCAACAGATGTACTCCTTTAATTTATTCATTACGGCCGAATGGGCATATTGCTGGAGATTTCGCATCGAGCTGGCACCATTAAGCCATGTATCGTACTAGACCTACTGGCGCCATCTCACGACGTCTCGTAGAAACGTTTTCATCGCGAGTATCAGAAGCTCGCCTGTAGATGGGGCAGATTGTTGAAATGGCGTTTGGGTATTGAAATTTTGTTCACAGAAAACTAATTTCAACACAGGCCTCCAATTGGAACACTTTTCGCTGATCACCACAACGACGATAACAAGAAAATACTGAGGCAGTATTTTTCGTGTTTGCGATTTACAGGCCAATAATAAATGGTGTTGCAGCGAACATTTTGCCTGTGGCAGATAGCACAATTCTCTGCATTATCTGCCTCAGGGTGGCAGATAGCACAATTCTAGTTTATGAGTTGGTCTACTCGAAGAGGCGGACCTTACTTGCACAAAAAATTGAAATGCAAAATTGGCTCTGCATTATCTGCCACACAATTCAAGTTTATGAGCTGGTCCACTCGAAGAGGCGGACATTACTTGCACAAAAAATTGAAATGCAAAATTGGCTAATTATTAAAAATTGAACTAATTAAGTTTTTACTTCATTATCTTATAGCCCATATTGATATTTATAAATTGTAGCCGTGGAGTTCGCAAGGTGGATCCACTTGGAAGGAATTCTCAGGATGACACCAGCTTCGAGATATTAATTCCCGAACTATCTCGAGACATGCGATGGCGTTCCAGTTACTTTCTTAACAAGAAGTCATTTTATGCATTGAAGCACAATATAACTGGAACGCCAGTGCATATATGCCAACACGAATACCATTAAATGGGCCAATCTAAACTCTCATTTGTTTTTTTGTACGCATTGTTATTCGCATCAAGTTTAAACCCTCATTCTTCACGGTATTCTTTTGGAATGGTATTCACAATGGAAGCAAATATACAGAGCATGCCATGTGATACTGAAAATAAATTTGCCCTGAAGCCGCACTTATATTGTAGCGAAGGTGCCTATACACTACTTCGCATGTGCGTCGTGCTACGTTCTTTACCGCTTAATCTGTGGTCTGTGGCTTTCAGGAGGTCGCGAAGGCCGCCGTGCCAGATTTCGCCTAGAAAGCATCTAAAGACACAATATTCTGATATTCTTGTGCACGATCCAGTAGTTAAACAACAACAGCGTGAATGACACCGTCACAATTTGATGTTCGCTATATTTTTGACTGCACTCGGAAGGCATAGACATGTTTACTGTTCTGCGTTTCCTTCAAGATGAAAGCTCTGGAAGCAGTAGAGGTCCAACGCAGCCGAAGCGTTTGGCCTTCGTCCAATGAGCCAGTTTGTTTCCTTCCTCGCTCTCAGCAGTCAGTCTCGAAAAATAAAAGGAAAATAGCGACACACGCGAAAACACGAGAAAAGCTGGGCCGGCGTGTCGCTGTTTGCTCAATTTCATTTGGCGTTGTAAGCCTTTTGCGAGACTGGCATTGGCAGTGCCAGCCACGGGAACACAGGTGTGCTGACGTAGAGCAGACCTCGGCCCTGGATCATCTGGAACTGCTCGCTCGACGAAACGCACACGTCCATGCGGGCGGTCATTAGGCCTTCCTTAGGAACCTGCGGGGATGTTGTGTTCAGTACAATACAAGCGAAACTTGTGGGAGAATGCGCCCGGTCGAACAGGTGTGGCTTTGCACTGAAGTAGGTTGGTTATAAATTGCACTCGTAAAAGCAAGGCTGCGTGTAATAAATCGGGCTAAAACAGCAGTTTGCGGCTACGAGACAGCAACGAGAGTGGAAAGGGAAAGAACGGGAAAAACAAACAACATATATTGCTCATTTCCTGAAGTTTTTCAGTATTCACTCAGAAGCGATTACTCAAGATATTCATTGTGGATATGAAGTCGCGGTGTACGTGGAACAATAAAGTAGTATACTCATACTCTGGTCATCCGATTTGGCGAAATTTCACTCTAAATTGATCTACACGTGTGTTGTCACACACGGTGGAAAGCCACATTGAAATTTGTCTCAAATTATTTACGATTGCGTGAAACTCCAGGATGCAGCAGCAATATGGCAATGTACTACAGGCAGCTGCATCTTCATGTCTGCGTTTAGGGAATGAAAGGCAGGTTTTACCATAGCAAACAATGCTATTCACTGCATGCTTAGACGAAGTATTCAAGTTCATTGATGAGGAAGGCTTAGGAGTGAGGATCAACGGCGAATGTCTCAGCAACCTTCGGTTTGCAAATGACATTGTCCTATTCAACAACAATGGAGACGAATTACAGCAAATGATTGAGGGCCTTAATCGAGAAAGTGTAGGAATTGGGTTGAAGATGAATATGCAGAAGACAAAGATAATGTTCAATAGTCTGGCAAGGGAACAAGAATCCAGGATCGCCAGTCATCCTGTAGAGTCTGTAAAGGATTACGCTTATCTAGGCCAATTACTCACACGGGACCCTGATCACGAGAAAGAAATTTACAGAAGAATAAAGTTGGATTGCAGTGCATACGGCCGGCACTGTCAAATCGTGACTGGGAGCTTACCACTGTTGCTGAAAAAAAAGTGTACAATCATTGCATTCTACCGGTGCTAACGTATGGGACAGAAACTTGGAGGTTAACAAAGAAGCTCGAGAACAAGTTAAGGACCGCACAAAGAGTGATGGAACAAAAAAATCTTAGGACTAACGTTAAGAGACAGGAAGAGAGTGGTGTAGCTCAGAGAACAAATGGGGATAGCTGATATTCTAGTTGACATTAAGCGGAAGAAATGGAGCTGGGCAGGCCATGTAATGCCTAGGAAGGATAACCGGTGGATCATTAGGGTTACAGAATGGATGCCAAGAGAAGGGAAGCGCAGTCGAGGTCGGCAGAAAACCAGATGGGATGATGAACTTAGGAAATTTGCAGGCGCAAGTTGGAATACGCTAGCGCAAGACAGGGGTTATTGGAGATCGCAAGGAGAGGCCTTCATCCTGCAGTGGACATAAAATATAGGCTGATGATGATGATGATGATGATGAAGCTTCGCCTTTCAGAGTGGAACGCGATAGCATTCAAAGATCCTTGGCTGCTTATCAGGCTTTCTTCTATATTCAAATTACAATCCGACGCTATCACGCCTGTAGGTTGTGTTTAAGTCATACTTTATGATTTTCCTGATAGATTTTACTTTGAGAAATTGAATTTTTGTTCACTAATGCCTTGCGCCACGCGGACGGCCTGTGTGGTAGGGCTGGTTCGGGATGATGTGGTTCGGCATGGTTATTTCAGCCAGACGTCGATGCTTAACGCCGACGCCGAAGCCAACACCGATGCCGACGCCGGATTTTCTGTGACACGGGGCACTTAAGGCAAGCGCATTAAAAGAAGATGCGGCCTTGAATTCCTTCCAAGCTAATATATCATCATTTTGCTTTCAACATACGCCAAGATTTTTGAAAAAGTGTAACCTGGTTGCATTTTCTTAAACTTTTGGTGGCGTCACCGCAGTTGTGATGACTAAGGAGTGACGACAATGATACGAGAACTGGCTTCACAGAGCTGCTGCGCCAAAGCATACATTTGCTGAATGCGTCCAGAGAAAAGCTATCGGCTTGAGTGATCACCTTGTTTTTTTTTTTGTTGGCAAAACTAAGCGCGGCGGAAGATGCTGCTTACTGCAACTACCCTCTTCAACCACGTGGTGCATGTTCTATTTTATTTTAGAGTGCAGCTCTTAGGCAACCGTTCCTGTTGCGAGCGCCGGCGTCGTACCTCGTGGCCGAGCGAACGAACACAGCGAAAGATGAGAGCGAACGTGGAGCGCAACGGGTGATGAAAAACGGCGAGAGCGAAAAGAGTGCTGAGAAGGAAAGTGGAGGAGGAGGGTATGGCGAAAGCGTGAGAAGAAAAAACGTAGTGCCGCGCAAGACGGACTATGGCGACAATGGCTACGAGATGGCGCCAGATTTGCGCCCGCGGTTAGAGGGCCTCGATGCGCTTGCGCGCCTCCGCTCCGTTCGCGGGGGCGCGTGCATCGAGGCACTCTAGGCGTCGTCTGTTCACCAAAGTGCTGCATGAGCGGAGATCTGTCTGCGGTGGCTGCTGTGAATCGCGCCCACGCGCCTGCCACGCGCCTGCCACGCGCGGCATCTCGCGATCCCCCGATTAGAGAGGAAGTCTCGCCACACTTCGCTTCGTTTGGAACGAGCCGCACTAGACCGATTGTTGACGCCAGCCAATATATTCCGAAGTGAAAACGCACATAGGGCTGCGCTCAAATTTCGCATTAGGGAGTATCGTAATCGTCAGTGAAGTTTTTTATTACTTCGAGAGGAATGCGTTTTCATCTGCCGGGCCTTGCTCTCCACGTAACGTCACATGTACGTGCCTCGATCGCTGAAGCAGATTGACACAGGGTCGCGTTGGTGTTCACATGAACTCTTTCCAAGAACTAAAACAATGGCTCCTAGTGAACATTGTCCACGTTGTCTATAGTGCTTTCAAGCTATGTGTAAGTGTCTCTGATATGAGGACTACTTACAAAATCCCCGTCCCAGAAATTTGGTAGGTCACCGCGACACCACGCGAGAAGCATTGCGGGCAGCAGGATAGACGGAACGAGGTAGAGTAGCGCAGGCTGACCAGTGTCCATCAGACTGCTCGCGGTCAGTGCCATGGTCAACCCTGCGGCGTAGCCTGGAGGCAGGATATGTAGCAAAACAAAACAAAATGATCAACCGGGGCTAAAGTAATCTTTTGATTTCCTCAAATCAGTTTAATGTGAAGACAGGAAGAAACTCGCAATAAGTACACAGTCCGCATGAACAGTCAATGGCCCGTATTTTAAATAAGCCCCCCAGTTCAATGGCATTGAAGAAAGTCCTAGGTTAATTAAGCAACTCCTCCAACTTATTCTACTTTTAAAATCTGCAGCTCATAGGTAACTGCCACTTCCATTCGATCTTCTGCGACAGTGCTTTCTCTTGCGATGTGTTTTGAAGAGCAGGTATCTGTCCCTAAGGCTCCCGCGCTACAGGGTGCCGCAGCCATCATTCGTTCGGGACATGTTTGAGGGCACGAGTGTCGCTGCGCGTAAGCGCGCTGTCACGTGGTACTTTTTTAAATCTTGCTCGTTCTCTTTGCAGCCCGGAAAAAACAAAACCAGAGCAGCTATCATGGAAAGAAATTACTTGGGTATTTCTCGATAGGCTCTACAACTTCGACATTGAAGATATTGTTTTAAATCAATCGTTAAAAGTTGGTTAATTGTTGTTAATTATCTAAGCTCAAAAAATATACTTTGAGTTGCTCAAACGGACAGCGAACAATATTAAGTTAGTTGCATATTTAGTTAGTTGCGCATGGGAATTTTTAAAGCTTGGTCCGAGTTGCTGAAAAACCTTGTATAGCAGTCGAATTCTTTGTCCGCTTATCAGCCATATACGACACATGGCCCTGCGCAGTCTCAGAGCCCCTCCAGCCCCGAGCTGCGCACCGGTGACGTTATGAGTACCAACGTGGCTTAACATGATACTTAGTAGAGCAAAAACTCGAAAGAAAAGATAACAGTGAGATGTTGAAAGGAAAGGAAAGACGAGGCAAAGACGTAGCGCGCGTCTTTCCTTTCGTCTCGCCTCTCACTGTTATGTTTTATTTCGGGTTTTTGCGCTACTAAGTATCATGTTAAGTAAACACAAACTCGCCCAAGAATAAGTTATTCTGAATCCCAACGTGGCGGCACAGAACGGCATAGCGAATGGAAACGTTCTAGGGGCATCTCCTTGCCTGAAACTGCTGTGCGCACTAATATAAGATAGACGAGGGCATTGCACTGGCTTTGTTCCTTCGCAAATTGCCTCGGGATGTGGCGGCGCTGTCGTGATGAATCCGTGTAGGCGCGAGCGGCATGCTTTATTGGGAGGCGTAACATAGGTAAAATTTATACGGCGAGAAATATACTGAACCTACTGTTGCTTGTTGCGACAAGAATAAGAACAAATTACATGACTTTTACTTTTTCTCAAACATTTACAAATCACTAAAGCTTATCAATCACATGACTAAATCGTGTCGAACTAAATCGTGTCGAACTGGCCCATCGACATGAAGCTGTTCAGGGTCACTGTATGACTTATTTGCGGTAAGGAAATTTAAAACTTAAAATTTAAAACTCCATTATTTTTCCTCACTTGGAGTGTTGTACCCGGTGTTTCAGGCTAAAATAGATTGTAGCGCAGCAAACGCAGCCAGCTTTCAGACGTTATAATTTGTGCGTAGTAAGTTCATGAGGTGGTAAGCTTGCGTGATTAACATTTCGCCATTGCATGCTCACGATGCACAACTTACAGACTATAGCAAGCAGGAAGTACCAGGGCAGTCCTTTCTTGACGATGACGTCGTACGAGCGACAGTACGCGATGGCGAGGCCTAGGGCTAGAAAGAAAAAATGAAGGGCCGGAGGCGTTTAACGGCCCCTATTCATAAAGAAGCTCGTACACTACTATAACGAATCGTAAGAACAAGTGGCGCCCAATCATCAGCGCAGATGGCTGGCGAATGACGAGCTATCGTTATGAACGAAAAATTCAGTTCGCGAGTTCGCTCCCAGCTTTGTACCAAGGCGCGTAACGGCTGAATTGAAAGCGAACCGATTTAAGTGCACCGAAAAAGTTCTGCCTAGAGTATTTTCAAAGGTACGGCTGGTCGGAAAGGTGCTCCTTCCCGCTTAGCCTATCTGAAAAATTATTTAATTTCGCGACTCTCGGTGGTAAGTGTCAGGTTGTCTACAAATTAGATCCCATGAAAATGATTTGATTGATTAATGCAGTTCCACGTCCGAAAGCTACGATATGGCAGACATGCTTTTTTCTAAATTCACGGTACGTTTATTTGCAGACTATTGTCTTACTTACTCGGGTGTAGACTGTCGCGAGGGAAAAGTTTTACTCATTTCCAAATTGCAAGGTCTCAGGAAGTAGTGTACGGAAAATTAAATGAAATTCCACCTTATCAAGACCTCATATATATGACTGATTAAAAAGAAGTAGACATATGCTGGAACTCAAATGTGAAATGGATGGACAACATCTAGCGCAAGTTAACCCCATTAAATATCTTGGCGTCGTCGTGTCTTCTGATCTACACTGGAAAACACACATTAACAATGTTTGTTCAAGAGCCGAAAATAAGCTTTTGTTTCTTTAGTGGTAGGTAAATCTTGCTCCCCTAAAGGCTAAGCTAACTGCGTATCTGGTCTTTGTATGTGTCTTGCTCGAATATGCGAGCGTGATATGGCACCCGCACCAAGAATATTAGAGTGAAAAAATAAACGTTCAATGAAGAGCGGCTCAGGGCTTCATATTATCGAGACATACATACATAGACATAGCATGCATGCATGCATGCATACATACATATGCACATACATAAAACGAGGATAGTGCGACGCTCTCGGTCAATTGTTCCAAATTCAGTGACGTTGAGGCGATGTAGGTAACGTTTAAGTCAATGGGAAAACAAGACAGCCACCTGACGCCCCATTTTACCTGGCACAGCAATGTCGCCGTATCCAAGAAACATGGCGTTTTCGCTGCAGGCGACCGTTTCTCCGGGAAAGAAGTGCGGGACCCTCATGAGCACGGGCAAGTCTTGCACTCCCATGGCCACGCTTTCCATCACGCTCACACCTTTCTGCAATGACGGGAAAATTATAAAAAAAAAAAATCTTAGCCGTCAAAAAACGTTACAGACTCTCTCATAAACGCGAGGCAGCTCAGGTGTGATACCTCGTGTCCTTACATGTGCCGGTCAATGTGTTGTTTAGCTAGCGCTTATGTGTATACCAATAGGGCAATTATTATCGTGCCATGTGCGAGTGCAAGACGCAGAATTGTTTGGCATGGAGTATGTAACATGCGTTTAACTCTTAAAGTTGAATCAAAATAACGAAAAAAAAACTAAATAGTAAAAAAAATAACTCGGACGAGAAACACAGAGTACGAGCGCTCAGTAGCTGCTGTTTATCATCAAATGACACAATAATAGTAATAATAGTGAACATGAGCTATATTAATAATGTGCACTTGATTTATAAGCAATCGCTAATGACTGCCTGCATTCGCGGTCTTTCTTGTGCGCACATGTTTTCGCGCTCACGTTTCTTTGATAACAATGTTGAACCACTCGTTGATCAAATGGTTCTGCTGTTGCACACTTGACCATTGTTTCAGCGTTTAGCGCTGCTTCTACACCTTAGGTATCAAGGTATGCGTGCAAACCAACTTTGCGCTTTAGGCCTTAACATAGCAAGTTCTCTCGATCTAAATTGACACTTAGCTGTGCCAATGGGTTGGATTGCCAAAAAAGCCAAACTAAATTGAAAACATGTATTTGCGTTGACTGGTTGTGACATTCATGCGGGATTTAGTTGCCAAGAAGAAGAAAACGAAGTAGCAGACGAAGAAGAAGAAGAAGACGATACATTCCTACAGAACACTTCATCAACATGGAATTGAGGCATAGAAACCTTATTTTTAAGGCATTAAAAGGAAATCAGCCATCGCAGGAACTTCACGAATGACCCTCTATAGAACGCCTGCCAGTAGTTTCATTTTACTTATATTCAATGTTTTAGAGCTGCTTACATAAGTCGAAGCAACAGGCGAGCGTGCATGACTAGCGTTACGGCCGGGGTTTGGTAAACCTTCAACAGCGCCTGATTGGAGCTCGAACCAGGTTGACCATCAGATAGGGTCCGGCAGGGAAGACGGGGCGACGATAAGACAAATAACACAAGATTAATACATGGTTACGGTGGGCGGTGTGCTCCAAAGAAAACATACAATAAACGTTCAGCGTGTATGTACTGCACGCTAGGGCAAAGCTAAAGTGTTCCTCCAAAAGGCAGTGGTGGCTTTCTTATACCCTCCACAATCCGGGCATTCTCCTTCTCTCATGCCCCCACTGCAGAGGGTCTTGTTAAGACACGTCAGGGCAAACCAGACGAAGTAGTGAAGGTGGGTGACAGTAGTGAGGGTTGGTGGTTGTTGCGGGGTGAACGTCCCCAGCGAGGGTGAGTTGCCCCAAGCGGGGGTGAGCTGGTCGCAAGGCGGCACGGCAGGTTTCGCACATTCCTCGGACCCACGGGACGGACACGTCCCGTGGGTCCATGAGATCATGAGGCACGTCATTTCGCATGCGTTTGCACTTGTTCTGGGCATGGCCGCTCAAGGTGATTCGTAACACTAGGAACTGGAGGCTGCATATAACGGTCAGTACAGCAAGAACATCACTGTATATATATATATATATATATATATATATATATATATATATGCGCACCAGAACAGAGCACGTTGTTCGTCTTTCTTTTCACAATAAATGGTCACAGGTAATCATTTCCCGCCACAGCACCCTGAATACTTACTGTGAGTAATGATGTGATGAACACCATAAATATATCGTAAAAGAACAGCAGGACGGATATCAGTGTAATAATCTGCCGAAAAAGAAGAAAGAGAAACAAAGAAATAAATAACTTGCTTGAGGCACTTGAGGCAGATAAACCACATGATTATATTGTTATGGTAGCAGGGTCATTACAGATTGGCTGTGGCAGGTACCGCAATTTCGCTCGATTACATGGAAAAGGGAACATTAATCGCTCAATAAATGGCGTTATGCTGTCTTATAAATAAGAGAGTGTAACTAATCAAGTTAAATAGTTATTGCCTTTAGGACACACATTTCAAATGCAGAATTGAAGCTGAGCAGTAATGAAGTGATACGTGCCTAGCCGAAGTCCTATTCTTCGCACTAGCTTCGAGAAATACGTAAAATATAAATCTGTGGCCAAAGGCGTCGGCGTTACAGTTAACGTTTTTCATCACTGCGTCTTATTGCGTAAGAAATTATACGGACGCTCGAAGCGCCATTCTGCTTGCTGTCGCGGTATCGGTGCGCAGGCGCGGATCACGCGTGGAGGCCTCAGATCTACAGCAACGCGCAGTGCAGTTGGCGACTAAAAGTGGCGAAGGGAAGTAGACGCACCATGGGACGTATTCTGCGACGATCACTTTCTGCTACAGTATCGCCGTGAGGCTCACGCTGATTGGCTGGTTGAGCAAAATCGGATGAGCTGATTGGCTGGTTCAGCACTACGTCACGCGTAGCACTACGTCACTACGGTTGAGAACTACGTCGCGCATATTATACCCCAAGGGTCGAATATGTGTTGCACAATGACGATCGGTTTCCTAAAGTCAGGTTCGCCGCAATGGAGCCGTGTTATTCTGCGACAATCACTTCGGCGATACCGTCGCCTTCGCGTGACGTAGTGCTCAACCAGCCAATGAGCTCATCCATTTGACGCTCCACGCATTCAGCTCTGCTGTAGTGGGGGAAGCTTTCTGGCTTCCGCTGCTGTTACGAGCATTGTGCGCGCATATACATTATGGCATCCCTGCTGAGCAGCTCTGCGCATACCCCACGCAACATGGTGCACCCACTGTTTTGAGATTTAGAGTTTTAACGGTAAGTAAACGTCACGATAAATCTGTCACACACACGCCGATGGTTTTCCTTCGGTCTAATCTCGTTCATATACGAAGTGTGGCGCCTGCACCGCCTCCATCACGCCAGCGTTCGTAGACGCCGTCAGCGCCAAGGTAAACCTTCCTATCGCTTTCAATGCTTCGCCTTTCAATCGCCCACTAATAATCTGCGATTCCTGAGGGCGAAGCTTAAAGTCCGGCTTTGCGGCGTTCGTAAATAGCGGAGAGGTATGCGCGTAGTAGCGCCCACAGGTTACTACTCTTATATATACCAGTAAAGGCTAGTTTGGTTACCCTTGGTTACCATCAGTTGTTGTTAGTGCAAGTGTTCTGTCTCCCTTCTATGTCTTGCCTGTCGTTCGGCGAGCCTTTTACTAAATTACCCAAGGTCAATTCACCCAATTTGCTACTGATCTCGACCTTGTACCATTACGCACTAGCTCACCTCAAGGTGTTTTTTTGTCCTTGATCATGAAGAGATGACATTCTCGAGATACGAGGGTTAAGAATCGAATAGACGCCGTAATTTGAGAAAGTGGAATTTCCATCAAGCTTGCCTTGAAATTTGGCAAATGCACGCATCGCAAGATGTTGATGGCGAAGCTCGATCCCAGGAAGTCCTGCAGGATCCAGGCGTGCTCGGCCTTCCGGAATACGATCCAGACGATGGGCACAGCCACGGCGAACCATATCACAATGTGGTGACGCAATTCCATGCTCCGCACGAAGCACGGGAACATCAAGTTGGTAATCCTGAACAAGAGGAGTGTGCGCGATTGTCTTGTCGCATTTTTTTGAAGTGCCGAACGCATTTTCCTCGACAGAATGCGGCTTCCAAGTTCGGTGCGTCTATTTTTTGCATGGTAACGTTCGCCGCGGCTTGCTCAGGAAATTCTTCCGAGTGATATTTACATGCACAAAAATTACTTGGAAATACAACTAAAGACGTGAACAGTGCTTACATCTAAGACGTTGCTTAGCTAGAGCGACATTATCCCTGAACAAGCTCCTAGGAGAAAATAGTTACTTTAGGTCTAAGCAAGTTAAGGCCACTTATGATTGTAACGGTAATTTACTCAAGTCGATGGATAAGAGCACAACGTGTGTAAGGTGTGTAAGCGTATGGTGCGTCGCGAAAGCTCTTAAAGAGTCAAATGCTTTTAGGCGGACAGATCACATGCGTTTGCCACAGATGATGGTAGATACGCACTCGTATGTCACATGGAAAAAGTAGAGCTTACCGCGTGCTGGCGCAAGGTATAAGAAAAGCGATGCAGTCGAAAATGATGATCAGTGACATCATTGCGCCGATGGCAATGCAGCCGACCAGCACAGGCCCTGCAGAAGAACAAAATGATGAGAAATATCAGTGAACGGCTTCAGATAGACTTGATGTTCGTCGACTCTCATGTGATGAGGAATTATGTACAGTTACACTAAGTGTGATCCATCTCACAGCGTTGTTGGGAGCAGCAGCTGCATTGAGGAAGCTTTTTACGCCATAATAAAAAGAAGTATTGGGTGTTACATGCCAAACCCCCACTATGATTATGAGACACAATTTCAATCTTGTATAACTGAGCTATTGTTTTTATTGCATATATGAACAGTGCATCAATGATGACTGTGCTACTGTTATTCTAGGGAATATAGTTGGAGCGGTGGAAATAAATAAATAAATAAATAAATAAATAAATAAATAAATAAATAAATAAATAAATAAAAATAGAAAAATAAAATAATTTTCACATATTTGACAGGCTCTCATAGTTTGCCTATTCTTTCACATGTGTTCATTTCATCCTGGCGTCGGCATCAATAGGAACTAAATTCTTACATACCTGCATCTACCCTTTACTGATTCAGTGAGAGTTTTCAGGAAAAGCAAAAGACCGTAAAGTTAAGCGACATATAGATAAACAAGCAGAAAAATATATAAATAAGCAGACTCGCCAGCAGTCGAGTGGTCAATACCGTCGAGTACTTTTATAGATAAGAAATTAAACTCGGCATTTCCAAGACAACCGGTACGACTGGAATCAAAAAATGAGTCACTTTAGCATACGCCAGAGAGGGTGAAGTCGAAAGCCTGCACGCTCAAGAGATATCCGGTAAATTACTTGACATTCTCATTCAAATGCGTTGTTACTTTTTATTATTAATTTTTCTCTCGCCAAAGCTCGTGGGTTCTGGTGCTTTAATGGCACGTACACACTAGCGGCAAAACGCGCGCGGCGCGCCGCCGGCGGCAAAACGCAGCAGCGGCAGGGCGGCCACACCAACCGGCGGCGCGCCGCTGCGGCAATCACGTGACAGACTAGACTCCTCTCCCCTTCTCGAACTATCCGGGAGCTCACGCGTGCAGATGATAGTGCGAAACGAGAAACAAGCGGTCGGGCGGGTCCGCATGGCACCAGTTTCCCGCGCGCAGGTCACGGAAGCGGGCCGCTCTCATTGGTCTCCTTCATCCGCGGCACGCGGCAAACCGCAAGAAATCGGTCCAGGAGCGATCCCTGCCGCGGCAACAAAAACCCGTTTCGCGGCTGCTTTCGCGGCGCGCGTCTTGCCGCCGGCGGCGCGCCGCGCGCGTTTTTCCGCTAGTGTGTACGTGGCATTATTGATGCTACCTTAAGTAAATGTGCCTCAATTACCTTCGCCCTAATAACACCAAAGCTCGTGGGTTGGACTCCCACCGAAGCTCGTGGATTCGAGTGCCTGAATTAACTCTATCTTAATTAATTTTGTCTTTTTTGGCGTGATGAGTGGCATCGGAGCCAGCTGTGGAAGACGACGACGACGAATGCGCGAGCAGTGGCCCGAGCGCGTCTCTGCGTAAAGCAAGCTCACCTGACTTTCTGTACCGCACGCCACGTTTTCAAGACCTCCGTCTGTTGAGGCATTTAACACTTTCGCCTTAATAAATAAATTTCAACAGCAGCGACAACTGCCGAGCAGTCGTGACTGCAAGGATGACGAGAAGCGAAATTACTGGTCATTGACAGGTTACCTTAGGAACTAAAGGTTTTTCAATAATTAATCTGCTGATTACAGTTTGTGAAGAGGGCTCATAAGCGTAAGAGAAAAAGAGTAGAATGTTAGAGATTGAGCAGGCACTCACGCATCTTGCTGAAAAAGTAGTACAGCAGGAGCAGGTTGACGGCTATCGCGAGCACGAACAGCGTGATGAGGTTGCCGTCGAGAGCGCACTCGCCAAAGTAGCTATCCTCGTTCAGCAGCTCGTCGACGGAGCTGGCGAAATCGTCAGCCGATTTGCGTGGTTGGCCGTGCCGTGGTCTGCTGCGCACATCGCACGGATGCTGCTGCTGCTGCGGCTGCTTGTGCTTATGCGCGGATCCTGTTACCGAGGAAGTGCTCGCCAGCGCCAACGATGTGCAAGATGGCCCAGCCGCCAGTGCCGCCGGAACTGCGTCCAGATCGGCGTCCTCGTTACGCGGTTCCTCGCTCTTTGGCTTGACGCGCCGGTTCACCGTGAGGAAGCTGCGTAAGCACGATTCATGACGTCCGTTTCCTTATAAACAAGCAAGTGAAGTGCGCTCGATATCTTCTTGGGAGCACCTCGCCCAGTATCGTAGGCGCCAAGTTTATGCGTGAACCTCTGAAGCACCAAAGGAAAATGCCGCCGATAAAGAGGTCGCATATTCTTGAAGCCATTCCTGGTTCAAGTGCACTTCTGTAAAAGTTGGCATTACGAGTGAGGTATTTCGGAAATATGCGTGAGAAGAATGCAAGATCAAAATGGAGATTAAATTCTGAGGTTTTATGGGACAGAACCATGACGGGATTACGAGGCACGCTGTATACAGGGGAACTCACGACTAATTTTGACCATCTGGGGTTGCTTAACGTGCACCTAAATCGTAAGTAGAAGTGTTTTTCTTTGCATTTTGCCCCATTCAAAGTGCGGCCCCTGTGGCCAAGATAGAAACCGCGATCTCGAACTCAGCAGCTTTACGCCATAGCCACTATGGCACAGCAACAAGTAAGATTGCGAGTTCATTGCCTGAAGGAATCGCTGATCGCACCTGCGCCTTGCGAACACGCATTATTTTGTTGCTTGATGAAACCGGTTCTATAAATGGCTAGGCAATTTTAAGTATATACTCTCTCAACACATATGAGTCATCCCATCTCAAGTGTACCAGGTGTTTTGCCAACAATCTCCGATTCCTATCTCGTACAGAAGCCGGTGACGTTTGTAAACATCAGTGAATTGAAGGCGTCGTCAACAATGCCTTCGAGGGCGTGATTAACCGTATCGTCCTCCGACATGTTCAGGTCAGCCTTGGCACAATGGGCCAAGACGTCGACAATGTGCGACACGTAGGACTCGGTCGACGTCTGTACAAGTGCGGCAAGGGCCTTCTTAGCATTGAGTTGGCGACCGAACCGATTGCCAAAGGGGCCGCGGAGCTTCTCTTTGAAGAGATCCCAGTTCGAGATCTCCTCTTCGGGAGTCTGGAACCATGCCCGTGGAGCTCCGTCGAGGAAGAAAAGAACGTTGGCAAGCATAATAGTCGGATCCCACCTGTGACTGGTGCTGATATGTTCGTATAAGTGGAGCCAGTCGTCAACATCAGGACTGTGGACTCCGGTGACAACACCAGGATCCCGAGGGGGGGGGGGGGGGGGCGCGACGGTGACTTAGGTTGGGGCTGCAGGCGGAGACGCTGGCGTAGATAAGGTGCCGGCAGAAGAAGCCGCAGTTGCAGTTGCAGTGGCGCCATTGCGACCACTGCGAAGCTCCATGACGTGTACGGGGAACGTCCGCCTCCACCAAATAATGTTATGTGTAGGTGATGCCCAAGGCTATTTGCAATTTCTTTAGAGGGAAGGCTAACGGATGTCAAAATGGCGACCCCATATGAAGCGGGAACACGTCGTCTTCCTTCTCCTCAGTGCAGCCACGCTGTGACGGCTCATCCGTATCAAAATTTGGCATATATCTACGAGGATTCCACAGCTACCTTTGTTCTCCACAAGAAAAGTAGAAAGTTACTCATCAAGAAAGGGGCCAGGCAAGGAGACACAATCCCTCCAATGCTATTCTCTGCACGCTTAGAAGTATTCAAGCTCTTAGACTGGGAAGGCTTAGGAGTGAGGATCAACGGCGAATATCTCAGCAACCTTCGGTTTGCAGATGACATTGTCCTATTCAGCAACAACGGGAGCGAATTACAACAAATGATTGAGGACCTTTACCGAGAAAGTGTAAGAGTGGCGTTGAAGATTGATATGCAGAAGAGAAAGGTAATGTTCAATAGCCTGGCAAGGGAACAAGAATTGAGGATCGCCAGCCTATGTCAGTTACTCAAAGGGGACCCTGATTATGAGAAATAAATTTACAGAAGAATAAAATTGGGTTGGATCGCATACGGCAGGCATTACCAAATCCTGACTGGGAGCTTAACACTGTCGTTGAAAGGAAAAGTGCACAATCATTGCATTCTACCGGTGCTAACATATGGGGCAGAAACTTGGAGGTTAACAAAAAAGCTCGAGAACAAGTTAAGGACCGCAGAAAGAGCGATGGAACGAAAAATGTTAGGCCTAACGTTAAAAGATAGGAAGAGTGGTACGGATGAGAGAGCAAACGGGGATAGCCGATATTCTAATTGACATTAAAAGAAAAAAATGAAGCTGGCCATAGCTAGAGAGCTATGCGATTTCATCGCCATTGACTTGATACGGAACCTCACGGCGACGGCGACGCCGACGGCAGAAATCCACTTTGGAGTGTCCATATAATTGCTATCGCAATAATATTAAAAAAGCGCAATGGTGAAGGGTCTGCAGCCGGTGTACCGCACCCAAGACTTCGCATGTGCGAAATCGCAGGTGAAGCTGCTCCATTTTAAACGACAACAGCGCTTAAACGAGCGACTGTATCGAGCGACTGTGTGGGATATCCCTTTCTTGATCTCTGTTGATCACATCATGTCTCCACCTCTTGTCTCGTTTGGATTTCGTTCTAGACGGGCCTTTAGGATAGCGTATAGCTTCTAGAGATGCTTTTGAAGCCTACGAATGGCTGACGAATGCCGTGACGGTTAGTGTTTGTAAATTATATCGGTGCATAACGATAGGCAAATCAAAGGCCTGTTATGCTTACAGCATCTTCCTGGTGCTCCCTGCCCAAAGCGCTCCGACGGCTACAGTGGAACAGGCCAGGATGCTCAGGACGATCCAGCTGGCTATCATGTCCACGTGAACGAGGTACAACTTGGCTGCGGGACTCGTGACTGCGCTTCCATTGGCTGCCACCGACGACCACTCCAACATACTCTGGGACTGCATCAGGAGTAAGTATAACGATGAGAGATGCGGGTTTACGGACTAAAGTTACTACAGCCTTGGCGTAGGAGCTCTGAGTCTCTTGGCTATAAAAAGTTGTTGGTTGTAATCGCAGCGTGATTGGATAGTTTGATTAAGGCACGCAGCGTGTTTCGGAGATTAACTGCAGAGCGTAATTAGCATGTGGCTAGCCATTGAGAAAGCAGGCACAAGCGTCACCTATGCCAAAAGCTAGGCTCCAAATTGAGGGGTGTGGACATGGAAGTCCCTGCCAACTCCGCTGTGCCCACGTGCGAGGATCCATCAGTGCATGGGCATATATGGAAGGCCTTGAGGCAGTTGGCCTGCATGTGTAGGTTGCAAACCGTTCAGAAACTACACTGGGCCTGGACTCCCGAAGCGAAATTCAGAAATCTTTCAAAGTGGAGCTAACTTTGCCTACTTCAGCTAGTTACGGGTGTCATGTCTCTGTCCTCGTACGGTGGACGGAGCCGACAAACTAGTGCCACTGAGTGCCTGCCCTGTTCTGTCTAATAAGACAATAAATGACGGCATGACGGCATGATAACTTCGGTCCGATACTATAGTTCTCAATGCTTCAGGAAACGACGAATGCGAGTTCCGAAAGAAAAAAGTTGCTTTGGCATGGAAGCAGACCTTTTTTGTAAATGCGTCTGGAACGAGCAGTTTTTCAGCCTGTGTGACATTTTTCATACACGAAACTAACAATATTTTCAGCTTGCGCTTGGAGCTATATATCCTTTTCTCGTAAACCTCGATACTCGAGATGAACAGTTGAACGTTTCGTATCTGGTTATTTTGTTCCTGGTACATACCTTTAACTTTTCAGCTTTATTGAGGTACATTTGGCCAAGGATGATGTCCTGGGTTGGAACCGAACCATTTGATCCGGGTGCAAAATAAACCTTGTGAGACTGCGTAAGAACGTAACCAAAATTGAACAGCACATAGCTTTATTGACTGAGTCGTGAGTGCATACAAATGCAGCTTCACCTATGTTTAACAGCACAACCAATGAGTTTTTAAAATTTATGGTGACATAAGACCAAGATGACACAAGTTATATTAACTTTATGAATAACCTGTGGTTCATGTGCCCAGGGAAAGGATGATTCCAAACCTACCTTTCCAAAAGCTTAGTTCGCAATGAACACTAAGCACCAAGTTTCAAGCAAAACCTTGCCAATGCATTCTGGAAGCAAACTGCGAATTTGCGATCTTAAATGTTAATAGTAGTGACAACGCGTGCACGCGGTTAACAGAAGCTATAGCGAGAAATGTTTTTATAAAAGAATGATAAATGAAATTTGAAGCAACATATTTTACGTCATAGGGCTCCTCACCAGGCCCCATTGCAAATTTTGGTTATGCACTGGACGCTTCCAAACGCCGTCTGAGTAGCCTTTAAGCAAAACAATTTTTCGTATCGGTTCATTGCTGCAGGAGACGCAAGAAATTAACTGTCCGGTTGTCATGTCGCTAGGCGGCAAGCGCCACTGCTAACGGTGACACACTCTGCCTCTGCTACTATAGGGTTCCTTAAGGTGGATACACACGCGAGGGCAAAATCCCGCCTGCTCCGCGGACAAACAGTGACGTCAGCACTTGAATCCAGCGCAACCGAGTTAGGTCGCATTCGCACAGCCGGACCTCCTTTTGCGGAATCCGCGTGCTTACTCTCGACTCCAACGTTCATTAGCAGCTGCGCGTTTGCATACTCGGCGTGCCCTATATTCCATAGTGCTATGAATCCCTCAACAAGAACCAAAAGAGTGACGGTTGCCTCTTCACTTAGCGTTTTTTTTTTTTTTTTTTTGTGCACCTCACTCATGTTGAAGTCACGCAGGCTGCGCGGTTTGAGTAAAAAGAAGTGCGCGCGCAACCACGACTCGCCTTTCCCGCTGCATCACAACAAAAGACACGCGGTCACTGCTGCACAACGAAATCACACGTAGCGGTGTTTCTCCCCTGCCGTCTCGCATACCGGAGCTCAGGAGTCTACAGTGGCGTCGAACCCAGCTTCGTTAAATTTTTTTTACAGCGTAAGCTGTTATGGGCTCATTTCAATAGCCGTTCAGGTTCGTGATGGTATCCGCCTCCGCCAACGGCGTGCGGCGAGCATAACCGCTTTCGCTGGAAATGCGAAAAAAGCACCCGGTTCCCGCCGGGATTAAACCCGCACCCGCTGCGTGGGAGCCAGATACTCTACCACTGAGCCACGCAAGCGCTTGTTGTCGGGCACCGGGTAAATGCCCTTTAAAGCAGGCGCAGACGATCCGAGCCTCCGCCAGCATGGTGGCGCCATCTAGTTTAAAGCGCCTGCAAACGAAGCGTGCGCAGGCGCAGACGACCAAATGCCATTCAGACGATGCGCGCAATAAAAAAAAAAAAAACGCAATTCCTAGCCTCTACCGGTATGGTGGCGCCATCTAGTTAAGGTGCCTGCAAATGCAGCGTGCGCCGGCGCAGACCACGAGATGAGATTCAGACGAGGCGCGCAATCAACGCGGTTCCGATGCGAGATGTGCGCCACGTATTCTGGATACATCTTCGGTACACGTTATGGTGTCTCCTCGCATGGTACGAACCGCCGCTGAAGAAGCGAATCGGAGAGCTACGTTCACGGCTACAACCACGCATCATCGGGCTCAGCAGACATTACAAGCCGCGGCCCACCGTCGATGCCGGGCGGACAGTTCAGATTGTTCTCGTGAAAACGAGGCGAAGAGACTTTGTCGTGAAGACCGTGGTGGGCGTGGTGCCAAAATTGGAGCTACTCTTGGGCCGCTCCACCAGCTTACGCTGCGAGAGTGCTGGGTGTGCCTCGCAGGCCTGTGACTTTTTTTTTCTTCTATTCTTTTTTTGCGGCGTCCCGCCTTTCGCATTCGAAGATGAGTCGTGGCGAGTGACGAAATATGTACTGCGAATGTTGAGGCATTGGTGCGTGTGACTGTGACTTTCTGGGTGGGAGCAAGCGTCTTCGAGAGGGAAGGTGCGCGGCGTCTGGTTTGAAATTTCAGCTGTTTTCGGGCGGCGCGCCGCACCGTAGTACTTTGTAGACACGGTTGTCAGCGCGTCATGTATACACCAGAACACGATAGTCTCGCACCCAGACTAGCCGAACACATACTCTCACACCCGGGCTGCCCGGTCGACCAGCGCCATTTTGTACTGGGCTGCCAAAGTGTGTTCGTCGGCGACCGGTAGACATGGAAAGTGCCAGCTCTAAGACTCCAAAGTGCGGAAATGTGCCCGTTCACGCGGTTCCTAAGTACAAGAAGTCATCTGGGCGGCATTGCGTCGTGTTTGGATGCCAAAACAACCAGCGCAAAAGGAGCAGGTTACTTAGCGCTGTTTGCGAAGAGCACAACACACGCAGGGAATCGTGCCGGTGCGGTGTTTTCAGCTTGCACCGGTTTCCATCCGCAACGAAGAACGCCAAGCTACGCCACCAGTGGATAGCTGCACTGAATAGGAAGAACTATCAACCCAGTGAAAATGCGCGAGTGAGTATGCGAGCTGTGTATATTTTGGTGCCACGTTCAATTTTGCGCCCTACGAACGTATATGTGTAACACGCAGGTTTGCTCTGAGCACTTCCTGGACAACAAGCCTACAGAGCAGAATCCCGTGCCGATGCTTCGCCTTGGCTATAACAAAAAGGCAAGCCTTTTCGTGTTTTCATTCATGTAGAGCTCCCGACGGTTAAGAGGAACAGTTGAGTTTGCAGTTAGCGATACTTGCAGCTGGCGCACGGCATGACCATTAAGCGTGAACAAGTCGTAGGCAATAGAATGTTGCCCTGCTGGTGAGCGTTATTACTAACGAAAGTAAACTGAAGTCTGCTCGTCACGTAGCATGCGTCCACAAAGACGTAAACGACGACTGCTCGTCGCCGAAGGTGTTCTTGCAGCGCGCCTGTCTTTACATTTCAGGTCTCATTCGGAACGAATTCATTTGAGCCTCCTGATCTCTAAACTGCGTGCGTGCTGTTATGCGAGGCAAAGCACGAAAATTTTCTTTTCATGTAGCGAGGAAAATTAGGTGGTTAATTATTGTTGCATTTTGTAACAAAATTTTGGTCGCTCTCACCTGTTTTTTTTTTTTCTGAGGGAGCGCCAACAATCCGATATGGCCTCGCACAAGCGAAACAGGTCTGATACCAGGTAACTGCAGTTGGTGGGGATAATTTCTTGGAATGCAGGTGCGGTTGTTGTCTTGTACCAAAGGGGTCCCTGATGATGCAGCTTTAAGTAGGGATGGTAATTTTATGTGCCCTGTAATAGTTGGTGCAACAACTCACACCTGCATCTGTCATGCTCACCTTGTTATGCGGGCTTTGACAGCACATGTAGTTGAACATTATAACCACTGTAGTTCCACATTTTCCAATGAGTGCAGGTTTAGCGCCATACGCTGCTTGTTCTAAGTGCTATAGGCTTGTGTTCTGAATTTTGTGCTTTTAAGTGGTTGCACGATACAATTGGCCGTGTGCATTTTGTTTTTCATTTTGAGAGGAATTTATATCTTCCCAACAGTTATGGCACAGAAAAGAACTACAGCCCTTCTTACTATAACATATGGTTTGTTTGTTTTCAATGTGCAGGTGGTGAAGGGCAGGCGTCTGCTAATCAGGCAGGCTGTAAGCCCAGTCAAGCGACCTCGCCATTGTGCTGCCGAACGTGGCCAACCTAGCAGTGAACATGACAAACAAGACCATACTGAAAGTGCAGAGGACAATGTTCTGCGTGCTGGTGGAAACCTAGGAACGTTGCATGCTGGTACCCAAGCACTAGCTGCTGCCTGTCCACAACAGGAGAGAGAGAGAGAAACAACTTCAATTGAAAACACCAACAATCCGATATGGCCTCGCACAAGCGAGCAACACTGCACAAACGAGACCACACGAGCAACACAACGATACCACACAAACGAGCAACACAAGCGTGAACAGGAGCAGTAGATCATTCAGCAGCAAGTACCCACATCCCAGCAGGTAGCGTCTGTTCACCTTCCTGCAGTGGATGCCCCGAGTGAAACAGCGCAAATGAAGACACCAGGTCACACTAAAACAAGTGTAGTAGAAGCTAAAAGCACAGTAGAACTGTATAACAGCGAACTGCAGGAGGTCGCATCCGAAAGGCTTGATATTGTCCCTGCTACATACGAGGTGGTGGTCGAAAGCACTGAAGAGGCAGCCCCAAATTTTTATTTTGAGACATCTTATGATGCAGAGAATCTCCACACTGTTGAGCTGTCCACAGTGTCATCACTTTCAGAGCCCGAGCAAGCAATAGTGCCAATGGATGTTTCACTTGTGTGCAAAGAATTTTGCACGAACACTGCTACTTTTCTTGCAGTGTGAAAAATGTTGATGCAGGAACTCAAACATCTATTTACAATACAGTTTCATTACCGCCTAGTCAGTACCAGTTTTACACTGGATTGAGCTATTGCACCTTCTGTGAATTAGTCAACGTTGTGGAGAGTAAGGTCAGCACTCAATTCAAATTAAGCATTAGTGATGCTGTTCTGCTGACTTTGATGCGCCTTAGACTGGGCTTGCTCTATGCTGACTTAGCGTATCGTTTGCTATATCTGTATCTCTTGTTGGTAAAATTTTTCGCACAATTCTTCGAGCACTAGCTGAAATTTCCAGACAACATTTGATCATCTGGCTACCTCAGGAGACCATACAGAGGTCACTTCCAAAAACATTCAAAGAAAGCATGTACAAGAACACTAGATGCATAATAGACTGCACAGAGGTGTATATGCAGCGCCCCAAGAAGCTGTATGCTCGTGCTCAGACGTACAGCCAGTACAAAGGCGGAAACACTGCAAAATTTCTAGTAGCCATAGCACCCACAGGCTTCATTATGTTTGTATCTAAAGTATATGGTGGCCGGGCTTTTGATCGGTTTATCGTGCAAGACTCAGGATTTTGCGACTACCTCGAAAACAGTGATGAAGTAATGGCAGATCGAGGCTTCACTTTGAATGAGGAGATGAAAGCAAAATGTGTTCGCCTAAATATGCCCGCTTTTACACAAGGAAGGAACAGGCTTGAAGAAGTGGAGGTGACGAGAACAAGGCGAATTGCTTCATTAAGAATACATGTCGAAAGAGCAATTAACCGTATTAAGACATTCAGAATACTCAAGTACAGTGTCCCAATTCATCACAAGAAACTTGTAAATGAGATTGTTGTAGTTTGTGCAGGACTTTGCAATTTGAAGTCACCACTGATTCGCAGTGATATCATAGTTGAAGAAGGTACTCCGTGAGCGAAAGTATATGGCCTCAGGCTCGCTGAAAAACACTAAATTTAGTCGTAATTCAGACATACAAACGGACAAGTGGCCGGGAAAGCTCGCAATGTCATGTTTATACTGCAGTCCTCAGTTTCAAGTTATATGCGTTGGTGAAAAAAAATCTGCTTAATCGCAGAATCTGTGGTATGTATACTTTTGCGCAGAGGAGTACCTGTGTCAAGTGCATTACTTGCTAGCAATGACTTAGTCGTGGGTGCCAGATTGGTCTTGCAACAGTTGCTAAAAGAAGGCTGTGTTAATTTTGTGTTGTGTATGGTAAGCTTTTTTATTTTTAGGAGTGATTTCACTTTAAAATCTGAGACTTGCATTATGTTTTTCTAAATGTTCATAGAGAGCCTGGTAGACTTTTCTTGTGAGAGGTTTCACGTGAACTGTGACATTTATTCTAAATATGCCAGAAAAAAAGCCTGCAAGATACTATACTTCCCAGTTGTCCATCATGTGTATTGACAATTTTTGTGCTTATTTTTTATAGCTGTGTTGTAGTATTACGTGCAATTTGCCAGTGTACATGTAATGCCATCTCACACAAGTGCTCACGGGATTTGGCAGATTATTCTATTTTGTTCTTATATATGTTCACAAAGAAGAGCCTGATAACCTTTTTTTTTCTAGTTGCGTGCGATTTGACTCTGAAGTCCAAGATTTATTCTGGTAGATTGAGTCAAAGGTATGCCAGGAGGAAATCATGCAAGATGTATTCGCCAGTTGTATTTATGTGTAGTAACATTTTTTATACATATGATGATTTTTATACCTTCATTGTAATCAGTACAATTTTCTAGTGTACATGTAAGGTCATATCACACAAGCGCTCATGTGATTTGGAAGTTTATTGTATGATGTTCTCATAAATGTTCACAAAGAGGAACCAAGGCGAGTCACCACTGTGCAGCTTCTTGTTTTCTGTGAAAGAAACTTTTTTGCACTAGTTTGGATAGTGCATTTTACTGTCTAGAAAAGTACAAGGCTGGAAACCATTTTTTATTGATTCATCAACATAAATGACAGATATTTGTGTTCCAAAGGTTACAGCTGTGGACAATTTTTTTTTGTCTCCGTAGATTGTATATACATATTGTTACACTTTTGCTTTGAATGCATTGGCACCAGCAGCAGGGATATATGGGCCGGTATTTTGTAGCGATTCGTTATGCTTTATGCTATACTAGTCCTATCATCCACCGCTCACGGCTGGCTGATCCCGTTGATAACGTGAGCAGACCGTCGCTCTGACCACCGACCAAGCGCGAAAAGGCATTACCATCGGAAAGGCATAGCTACAAAATACCGTCCTTGGTCTCCACAATAGATCCTTGCTGGACTTGGTAAACAGAACAAACTGTGTGCACATGTAAGATGCGTGACTTGTTTTATGCCTCAGGGCAAACTTCCAAATAAAAATAAACGAACTATTGCACAATATGTCTTGCTGTTTGTTTTTTCGAGCTATAGAACTTTAGCTTATAAATTATTTACAATAAATAAACAATATGCTGCAATATAACCACTTTTGCTATACTGTCATTAAGTAGCAGTACGTAGAAACATGTCGTACGCTTCAAGTGCTGTCGAGCTTTGAGTGAGAGCATCGTCTACCAAGGCAGGAAGGTAGAAAGAAAAGTAAAAGTTGCGCACTCTTGCAAGGCTGGAGCTTAAGTATGCTGGGTCATAGTTCACATTAACCAGGACAGTTCGCCTGCTTGTCCACTCATAAAAAAACAATGTTTCCTTTGGCAACAATACATAGTGAATTGTACTTGACTGTAGTAGCCCCCCCCCCCCCCCCCCCTGCCTGATTTAGAAAGAAAATATTCATCATCTCCCTTCCTTACATCATATTTTCCGCTGTCCAACAAAGAGGAGCAGTCTTCTGTGTAAGGGCACTTAATTTCAAGAATGGAGTCTGTGCCAACAAGTCCATCTGGGCTTGCAGATAGGTACAGTTCACTTTGCGACACCACAGTTCCTAGTCTTGCCACTTTTAGGCCAGTTTCTTGCTCAAACGCCTCCCTGGCTATAGGCTCACAATGTGTACCATGCATAGTTGCTTTGTTACCTCTGAAGCTAGACCTCAGTAGGGAAGCCAGTGCTCTTTCTGGCAAAGTGTGCTTGCGCTTAGGTATCTTTGACGTGACTGAGGCTGTTATTCTGACCTTTCTACTGCCTTCCCACACACTGCCACGTTGCTCCACTGTTCCTTTGGCCAGTCTCACTTGTGCATCTAGAGGTATGTCTACATACCTTTTATACAAATCATTACAGCAATGGCAGTTGTCAGGTCCAGTACCGCTATGAAAGCCATGAGACGGGACACTACGAGGTGAAAGTATTTCATCTGTAGTTTCTGCAGCTGGTGAATTTAGCGTTAAGTTTAAAATTGTGCCCGGTACTGATGCAAGACCTTTCAAAGGAACTGTATCAAAGCTTTTAACAAGCGAATTATGGTCCCTAAACTTCTGAAACTGAGGATCATGTAGCCTCGGGGCAGGTTTCCCAGTCTGGATTTGCCTTCTTAACTTGAAGTCTATGCCTTGTATTTCTCCTGGAACTACATTCTTCTTTGTGCCACGGTTCCATTCAGCACTCTTGTCAGTACATGCTGTGCCAGTCAAACCAAGTCTGACAGCAAACTCAATCTTCCAAAGTAGAGCTCCTGAAAAAAAATTGTACCAATTCATACTTCATAAGAGACACTCCTTTAAAACTTTTGCACTACTGACACTGATCAAAATACAAGTTACTTTTAGTTCACTTTGCATTTAAGCAAATGACAGATGGTCACATTTAAGTGCATAATTCACGCAGCAAAACTGCATGGCTTTGTAATGCATAAGTTAGTAGCATGTAAAATAATTAGCATACCAATGTGGCTGCAAGCATGCGCTGCACCTGCCATGCAAGAGCAGTCCGCTGTGACGACACTTCCACTGGGCTGAAGGCAGACCCAAGCTTTATGCGGGGGCGCACTTAACGCCTGAGACCTTTCGACTTCTCCTTTGACAAAAATGGAGTGTGTGGCCATGTCCTTGTGCACAAGCAAGCAGCCTACCTTGCCACTTTCAACATAGTTGTAGGCTTCAGTGCTTTTGATTGCATTCACTTCTTCAAGGTCACAAGCTTTTGTCTTCAAAAGGTAGCAAATAATATGGTGTTCCTGCACAGGAGGCCAGAGCTTCATGTCTTCGATCCAGTCTGATTTGATGAAATTCAAGCGGACACAAGGCACCTGCACAGAATACATAGGATTGACACATAAATAAACAGTACTCAAGCCAATGTCCTTTACGTCGCAGACGCTGATATGCGCTAGTTCTAAGAATGGCTACATAATTAGTCTATGCTCGCATAACACACCTGTAATTCTGAGGGACGGTGGGATTCTGCACAATAACACCACCAGATTGGCTAACAATATCGCAACTTCGCTTTTAAGGCATTACTGTCACAGATAGCTTCTGAAAGGGATTGATGAACGATACACTTTTATTGGAACTCTAAATCGCAGGTGATGCTCGGCAATTGCATGCTTTCACATTTTAACTCGAAGGGGACCATTAAAAAATTTGAAAAGTCACGGAGAGCACAAAACGAAAATACTGGCACGAGCGAAGATGCTGTTCCAGGAGAGCAGGCCCTGTCTCTACAATGGTCCCTACTGCTCCCCCGGGAAAATAAGTGATGCTATTTTGGAGGTAGAGCGCCGTAAGGCGCGAGAAACTCTTTCCGACGTACCGCGGACACGCGAGGAGAATAGGTGACGCCAACGAGGAATTTACCGCATGCTTCTGAGCACTTATGGGAGAAACACCGCTTTCCGCGAAACTCGTCGCAAAGCGATCGCCCGGGCAAAATTTAGCCGCGGGATGCATGTTGAAAAGTAGAATTTTCATAAAACTTTATCGCGCAACCTTTTATAATATATGGCACCAACATAGTGCTGTATATTCCTTCACAGGTTACGTGCCAAAAATACGGAGATATTACAGCTCACACGTGTTCTAGTATATAGCGCGCGGCTTGTACAAATGTAATAGCGTACTTACCCGATGTATTCGCTTCTGCAGTCTGCACAGCACTCAGCGTGGCCATTGCGGACTTGCATGAGGTCTTGAAGTTTGGTTGAATCGAGACAGCGCAAATGACAGGTTAGAAAAAACGCGATACACGCCTTCCGCCCAGCTGAAATGCCGAAGTTTCGCTTTTGCGCTGGGTCGCATCTCCCGGTGTGGCAGCCCAGGACTGCTACTTCGCGGCACTTGGGATAGATGGCGCGACCGGCGCTCACCAATATGGCGGCGCGCTTTGAATTCACGGTGTTCTAGTCTATACGCTACGCTTGTTTGTTGGAAATGTCCAAACCTGGTCAAGGGTCCGTTAAACGCCTGGTTTATATAGAGATGTGTTGAGAAGAATACGCAGAAAAATCAGGTTGGTAAACAATTATATACGTTCTTGATGCTTGCTAAATGTTGAAATGGGCTTCTTGCGCAGCAAAACTAAGTGGAAAGAAGAGGAGGCAGAAAGAGCACCATGACACATTTTTTCTTTCCACTTAGTTTTGGTGCGCCTGAACCACATTTCAAACATGAACTAAGTAGCCCAACATCGTACTCTGGTGATAAACGTTGTCGACGTTGGAAGCGTTGGTACGTTCCCACGTGTAATCGCAGGTTTTCAGCGTTTTAAGCTTGTGTATTTACAAATTCCGGTGTGCTTTTATTTTTGTTAGGAAACAAATTTCCAGCTCCTCTAGTCATTATTCACCTGAATGATTGGTGCGTTCTTGCTGGCTATAATGCTGGGACGGGAGAATAAAATGTTTCCATGCACCAGCGATCGATGTGAGACTCTTCCTTTCAGCAATGGAATAATTTCGTTCAATCGATTGATTGACCTCTAGCTAATAACTCTTGCATACTTGCGGAATTATCTGCGCCATTTTCAGTCAGAATAGCACTTATGGCCCCAGGCTGCTTCGTTCTACTTGGTGTGGTTTTGAAGCAGTGCACAAGCGGCACGACTGAGACAAGGTTTTCTGGTGAATGAAATGAAGCTGACATTATTTCGTGTGGCTAATTAACGTGCCAACATGCGTGACCGACGTAGCGTACTATACCTATGTGTGAGCTAGAGCACTGCACGTGCTCGGGCTCACCCGAAAGCCCGGACCCGGCCCGGGCCGGGTAGGGCAGTTTTTTTACGGGCTCGGGCCGGGCTCGGGCACGGCATGGGCTTTTTGACCCGGGCCGGGCTCGGGTATTTTGATGCGGGCCAGGGCCGGGCTCGGACTTTCTGGTGGTGTGCATGTAACGTGCAGCGAGTTATCCTCGCGCGTCTCGACTCTGAAAAACCTGTTGCCCCGGCACAGCTGGAAGCTAGCAGTGCTACTCCTGTGTACTCCCCTTTTCTTCTTCCGTCGTACTTTGCGCTGTTTGAACAGAATGTAAAATTCCACAAATATCGAAGTCACATCAAACCAAAGGATCTCATTGTATTCCTTACCTAAATGAATGTATTAATTCCTTCAGCGCGGTGTAAGCGCGTTCGCGACTTGCTGATTCTTCAAAGGCGAATTGGTGAAACGATTACTGGCAAGATAAGATAATTCGTCACGCGGCTGAAATATGGCACTGCGTCCATCTATGATTGCACGCATGTTCTCAACCAGCCGCCTAGCAGCAGCGCATTACGCTGCACCATGGAGGAACGAGAAGCTTTCTTTCTCCATTTACTCCATCCATGCGCTGCGCTCAGGACCTGTCGTGGCGTGGAGATCAGTGGTCGTGGCTGCGCTTCGGCTAGAGTGTACTAGAATACGGTTGAGTGGGACGAGCGGCTGGGGCGGCGCATGCTTTGCAGTGAGGCGCCCGACGTGGAAAAATACTGTGGCGGCGTGGCGATAGACGTGGATTGGGCCGCATCAAAGTCGCGCCGTTGGAAAGTGCTGGCGGTACTGCTCGGCAGGGTCATTCGTACTACTTCTCGTGCTGGTATTCGCGTTCAGACCGCTCAAATAGTGTTCATAATTGCATATGACATGTATTTATGCCTTAAGAATAAATTCCTTTCATTCTCTTCTTTATTTTATTTTTTAAATGCCACTCGGTGGTCTTTTTCGGTCTCGGGCCGGGTTCGGGCCGGTTTCGAGCCGGGCTCAGGCCGTGCTTGGGCCTAAGGTAAAGGGTCGCGGGCTGGGTCGGGCGGGTAACGTAGATTATTTCCGGGCCCGGGCCGGGCCCGGGTCTTACCATAAAAGTTTTGGTCGGGCTTGGGCCGTGCCCGGGCTGAAAAAATCGGGCCGTGCAGTGCTCTAGCCTCAGCCATTCAACAAGGATAAACGTTGCCAAAAATTGGGCTAAATAGAAACAGTGCAATATTGCGAAATAACAGGCAATTATCCCGCACCTGCCGCAGTTTTCTCTCGCGGGGCCATCCATCAGAAAGCATATCAAGAAATAACCTGTCACGTTCAACATTGCTCAAGGTCCTTCTTTCCTCGCACAATAACACAAGAGAACAACCTACCTACAGACATGGGTGAAATTAGGAAAATTCTAAGAGCTCATTCTCTTTTTCTAGCTGAGCCATATGTCTCTTTATTTTTGCGGACTGTCAAGTGCTTGTTGCGCAAAAAGGTATAGACATCTCCCTGTTTGCTAACAGCGTGACATCATTTCGAGTGCCCCTCTCGTCTGCAGAACCTTCAAATTCGGCTCTGGTTGGCAAAAAAAAAAAAAAAAAAAAACAAGTTCATGTGACCTGTTTGCTCTGCATAAGAGCGCCGCTTGTATATCACCTGCTGCGATCGTAATTCTGGCAAATGGCTATATTTAAAAGTGACAGCATCTACGAACTGTGCTTAGAAAGTGTAATCGTCCCCGTTTTACCGGCACAACAACGTAGCGTTGTTGCCGAGTGCATGATTCCCTTAAGTCAGCATGTAGTGATTTCCTAAGAATGTGCCTCTTCCGTAGATCAAACAGCCACAAAAGTTTACGAAAGCGATCATTTTATCACAGACGATGCAAATTTTCACGGTACCGAAATGATATTTCGCTTAAATGACTGGTCTTCGAACAAAAAATACATATATTCCATTGCCGTGAGGGTACTAACTTGCGCCTCACTTACACTGAAGTGTTAAGCAATATACAATATGAACTTCGTCGACAACTATCAGCCATACCGGTCACGGCACCTCGGTGGAGCCGTACCCAGTGGCGGCGCCTACATTCAGATAATTAAGGCGGAAATGCAAAAACACTTTTTACCTTGCTTTAGGAGCACGGTAGGAAACCCCAGGTGGTCAAAACTAATCCGGAGCCTTTCCTTACATAGTCCTCCATATGCCGCTGTGCAGCTTAGGTACGTTAAACACAATAATTTAATTTTAATTATTAGTCATCGTCATGTGAATTTGGAAATCAAAAACCTACATAAATACATAATTCGTTGCGCGTTAACTTCAATGTATGTGCTGTCTCCCTTTGCTGCTCTCAACTTTAAAAGACCCAACTTCTGCATGCTTATGTGCATCATCCGAGCATGAAGTTCGTGCCGTAAAGGTAATTATAACAATAACCATAACGAATAAAGTTCGCTTTTATACTTAAGACCTATGAGATCTGCGATAAAATGCGATAAATTGAAGGGTTTCCTGCTTGTGCATTCCCCGGGGTGAAATGTATACACGCAGCCTCTACAATGGTCAGAACATGCTAGGAGCTAATGTACAGTCATAGCTTTCAGTCGATAGATTAGGCTCACACGAAGTTTTCTTGTCTTCTCTCCTTTCTCAACACTCTCTCCCCCCCCCCCCCCCCGCGCGCACAGCGCACGTGGCACCGATACACATGGGCTAACTAAACATCGCGTGGCATTCATTCTTACCTGTTCAGAAATTACGGGTTCTGAGGTTCTATCGACGCCTAATCACTACGACTGGCCTTATTACATGCAACGCGCGCCCACATTCTCGCAAGCGAGATGTGTTGCTAATCGCGTAGTGCACCACACAAACACACACAGACGTAATGTGGTCTATTTCCCTGCGCAAAGATGAGCCGATATCGTCGCTGTTTCTCGCCGCACACTTTACCACACCCCAAGAAACGAGGCAGACTTCCAAGGAAAAGCAGATATTCTTCATCGTACAAATCATCACATACCACCACGTGGTTCACGTTCGCAAATAAAAACAACAAAAAAAAACTAGAAAAATAAACCCCGCGAGAGTGAGAAAGCGCGCCAGCAGCAGCGGGCGAATTGACCTTCGCGCTCTCTCTCGTCTCGCTTCAACGCAATCTAAATGTCAAACGCAGAGCGCCTAGGAAGCTACCGGCACTCGGTGCATGCACTTTGTCCCCATCGCAGATCACTTTGAAGATGAGGCCCGCGGGGGCGCGCACTTCGCCCGCATCGCAGATAGCGTTCAAGATACGGCACGGCCGTGCTGTAAGCAGCAGCCGACGGAGCAGAACGCCCCCTACCCCCTCCCTCTCCATCGCCTCGCCTCCGTGCCTCACGCGCACGAAAGACGACCGCACGCTTCCGGCCTGCCTTCCTGCCTCGCGTTCGCTACATTGAGCCGCGATTGCCGGCTCCCCTCGTACGCTTTCACTCGCACACACAGCGTACGGCGCGCGGCCACGATTTTATCGCCGTTGGAATTTATACGCAAAACCTCACGGCGACGATGACGGCGACGGCAGAACTGCGCTTGGAGTGTCCATAATATTGCTACCGCAATAAAAGGTCAATGTCGCCAGATTTTCGTCAGGCAGTTTACCACACACCGATCTTCTCCGACACGCAATGCTGCTATTCTGGGTGGCAAGAAAATTGAGGAGACTCAAGTAAAAAGAAAAAAAAAGAAGAAAAGGATAAAGAAACGTGTCCACGTGGCGCTTATCTACACCAAGGATCATCATCATGATCATCATGCGCGACTGCACCACGCCAGAAAGTCGGCCGCGGCTGTGTTTTATCAACCACAGTCACTGCACGTGCGCCGGTGACGTCACGCTGTGACGTCGCCGGCGCCGCGTGACGTACTCCAGGCGAGGTCTATTCTTTGCAGATATTGAAGTTGTGTACTAAGGTTTTGTAGTGTTCCCCCACGTTGTGCGCATGCGTAAGGTAATCTATTCTTTCTCATAACAAGTAGTTTTTTAATAGGTTCAGCTACGATTGACTTGCACCTCCTCAGTTTACATTTTCCATACTTCGCAACGATTCTATGCTTGGTCTCACTGTATTGCTTATATTATGTTGATTTGCCTGCTCCGTACCCACTACCCCGCGCCCTAGTTACAGCTCAGGCCGACCTCTCTGCCTTTCTGTAAACTTTTCTCTCTCTATCCCGCCCTCACCACCGCCACCTCTCCTTTGTAATACCCGCTCTCAGAGGGCCTTTAGCGCTATCTTGAATAAATAAATGAAAGAATAAATAAATAAATAAATAAATAAATAAATAAATAAATAAATAAATAAATAAATAAATAAATAAATAAATAAATAAATAAACCTTTCATCAGACTGAACCAATGTGGGCGCACCTGCACGGTCACATTGCGAGCCACGAGGACCGAGTAAGCGTGGGCCGACACCGCTTGCGAGAAGGACGCCTCGAAAGGACACGGGCTCTCGTCCACGGGAAGCATGAGCACCACGTGCTTGGCCGTCGACTTCTCCAGGCCCAGGTCGCAGCTTTGGTTTGCGTAGACGAACACTGCTTCGCGGAATGTCTGCGAAAAAGAGCGAAACGTGCTCAGCTAGAGGTAAAAAAATAATTTTACGTGATGCCTGTGATTCCGCGAGTCTCGTAGCAGGGAGAAAAGTAGAATTATCTTTTCTTCCCTTTTCTGACTTACCGAAATAAAGCTATAGTGATATAGCTTAACAAGTGTTTGAAACAAGCTCGTGGCTCTGACTTCCCTGAACTGCACCAGCCTTTAACTTGAAAAACTGAGCGTGTTCAATAATATCGGCTGTCACAGACAGCATACATGCCGAGCTATTCAATCTGGTGGAGTACATCCGCATTGCTAGTGAAGCTTCGTTAGTGGCAGTGTTAGTGACTGTCACGATCGCGAACGTTCACGGAGGGGTACGTGCTGTATCCCAATGCTGTCACGCACTCGTAACGCTGGACACAATGAGTGGTGCACGCCAACTGGCACATGTCAGAAACTTGCTGGTGTAGTTGAAGTGGCTACGGCGTTTAGCTGCATAGCACGAAAGAAACTCCCGATTGTAATGCTTTGGAGGCGAAATGCCAGAAAAGTTCGTGTGTTGAAATTTCAGGGCACGTTAGGGAACCTCGGCCAGACTAAATCATGACGGATGTCCCTCGACATTACAATGTGGCTGTACAATGTAAAAATCCATCAGTTGTCATTTGCAATGACATAAAAAAATCGGAATGAACCCACGTCATTTTCTTTGCCGTATGGAGGTCGCTTGAAGCGGGTCGACACGTAGGCGCAGTGAAGAGATTCGAAGCCCGAGGCATCGCGATAGCGTAGAATTCCAAGCGCCGCGTAGCCGAAATTCTGGAAGAAACAATATCAGTGATTCAATCAATCAATCAATCAATCAATCAATCAATCAATCAATCAATCAATCAATCAATCAATCAATCAATCTATTAAATCATTAATCAGGAACGTTGAACTTCATAACTAATATATTTTTCGTAATATATACAGCTGTATTTCTCTGTCCTAACACCCATCATTTTCAGTTCCATTGCTCATTGGGCGATCTTTGGTTTCCTCACAAGTTTCTTGTTATTGTGCAAATTTCGGAACCAAAGGTTAGTACTGCTAGAACGCACTGATTATATACTACACGCGCACTTACTTATCTTTCCGGTGGCAACGTTTCACTGGTAAACAAATGTTGAAAGTTGTCGCTCAGTATTTCAGTATGGGAAGTTTCGCTGTCATCGCTGTATCTATCAGTTGCCTATGTTTTCACCGAGCCTTGTGTCGCTTACGCGACATAATTCGTGGTTTACATCCTATAGCTTACGCGAGCTCCAGCAATTAAGCTGGAAGGTTTATTGAGTCATCTATAAATTGCCAACGCGTCTGATTCGCAGATTAGATTTTCGAAGATCGACGTATGTATTCGTCACTAACGTTGTGCCCGAGTAAAACTTGTTTTTGTGGGCACATGTTAGCCGAATAAATTACATTGCGACTCATCGTTGTACCAGGGTGGGATTCTTCACCGTCACGACAATGTGACAATACTTTGCAAACACTCATCGTACGTTGAACTTCATCCCTCGTACGTAATAAGCTGTAATAGCGCAAGCTCAACACGCACAAAAGGAAGAAAAACACAACACCACGACATGTTGCTTTTGCGCTTTTACGATCAATCCTAACAACTGTCCCACCTTGCTATCTTACTTTTCAAAGATATTGGTAAGCCATCGTTGAGAGCCCGAGAAATCCTACCATATGTGTGCCGCATATATTCGCGTACGACTTTACTCAACAGATGCTTGAAGCAGCGTCACCGACCGTCCTTCGTTGCATCTTATCTGGTGTAGGGAGCCTCCTCTCACGGCAAGAGTAGCTTTTTGGTATTGTAGAAGGGCAATTTGCTAACGCAACGCAACTTACAGGTTAGCGCTCATTTAAGGCACCTGATTAGCCAAACAGCCGGCGAAAGGGGCATGGGAACCATCTTTACACAGAGCATGACTTCGTCATGTCATCATCATGACGACTTTGCATCAAGTGTGGGGAAGTGAGCTTGTTGGTACATCTGAAATGGCAGTAGTTGAGCGCTTAGCAAAGACGAGGAGAAAAAAGAAAGACGGGGGCACAGTGAGAGAATCCAAATTGTGGCTTCACAGAGATTACGCGCCGCACACTTGACGGTTGCAGTACAACTTTAGGCGAACACTGCCCGAATTGTGCTGTTGCCGCTAACCACGTTAAGGGCGCATGAGGCGTTGGTGCTCACCGCGTCCTCCGCAGGCGCGCCCGCCGCTGCGCAGAGAAGCAACGATCCTTCGAGCAGCACGAGGAGTAGTCGGGCAGGCATGGCTGTGCTCGTCCCCCGTCGGATGGCCGCGGGTCGGCAGGGCCCCATGGCGCCGCGCGGATGCTCCTCTCGCGGCGACCGCCTGAGAATCATTCTGATGGCGATAGCGGTGGGGATGCGCCTCTCAATGCGACGCATTCACAGTGTCAAATCGATTCAGCCAGTCGTACCAAGCAAATACATGTTTGCCTATCCTGGAGTAAAAACCAAAACACAAAACAAACAAAATAAGGCGTCTTTAGAAACGAATACAATAAATAAAAGCAGACATTCGGCCTGATGTACTTCTAGCTAACAAGAAAGAAAAAAAAACGCGAGAAATGGCGACGAGGAAGAAGGTACACATAAAAAATGTTGCTTAAGCCTCTAGCTAGACCGGACAAAATGTCGTTCTGGAATTTGATACGGTTTCTAGCCACACTGGATTGCTTGATCCGTAAATTTTTCCACCCAAATGGCTTTATTATAACTACGGCCCGTCGATGGGTTAATAATCCATATTAAGGTGATGATCTTATTGTGGGTACGGGCCAGTTTTACGTGGAAACAAAAGCAAGCTCAGCCAACCTTTTCTTTCTACTTTTTAATTAATGTCTATCAAGTAATCAAATATTGATGAATAAATTGTTATTGCACTTCTTTTATCATCTACTTTCGCTTTGCAACCGCGTTTACTCTACAGAGGTATTGCAGTGTTATTTCTGAGCCTAAGTAGATATATTCCACCCATTTCTTGGCCAAACCCCATAGTGGCTGTGATTCAGATGTTCGATAAACAACAACAACAACAACAACAACAAAACAACAACAACAACAACAACAACAACAACAACAACAACAACAACAACAACAACAACAACAACAACAACAACAACAACAACAACAACAACAACAACAACAACAACAACAACAACAACAACAACAACAACAACAACAACAACAACAACAACAACAACAACAACAACAACAACAAGCAACGGATAGTGTCATGGTTATGTCATGTAAACTCTTAGAGAGAGTTGCGCTGGAAGTAGCGACGCACGCTGCCCTAGAAAAACTGGAAGCCGTGCGCATACTAAGACATATAGAAGTCCACTTGTTCATCGTGCACGCTGGTGGCACTACGGCGCGCACCTGATGTCGCCATTGACTACAGCGGCGAAGAAATTGAAAGGCTTCTGTCTTCAACGACTTTCATCGCTTCGGCTGCTCGACGAGCGTCAAGCTTGTTTTCGAGGGAAACAGGCTCTGACGTGAGCTACCTGTGACGTAAAGTGAGTGAGTGAGTAAACGTTTATTGGGTCCAGCAAAACGTGATAAAACACGCACCCGGCTAATCCCACGACAGGACCAACAGGTCTAGCCTGCTGGCCCGATCACGGGCGCGCTGGACGGCCAGGATTTGGTCTTCAAAGACGGGACTTCGCAGGAGTGCGTCCCACTCTG
This sequence comes from Dermacentor silvarum, assembly GCF_013339745.2. Taxonomy (NCBI): domain Eukaryota; kingdom Metazoa; phylum Arthropoda; class Arachnida; order Ixodida; family Ixodidae; genus Dermacentor; species Dermacentor silvarum. The sequence goes on from NC_051159.1 coordinate 78,015,143, forward strand.
TCTTGGTGAACTTTGGTTTCAACGACCCTCACTGCCAGAGCCTATGAGACAAAGTAGCAGCCTCACCACAGGCCGCGCAAGAACAATTCGGGTAAATGTCAGGTTATATGCGGTTAAGGGACGCCGGATTTGGGTATGAGTTAGTTTGCAGGATTCTGAGCGTGACCGCCTGCGGCCTGCTTAGCTTGGAATGAGGTGGCGGGAAGACCCTACTCTCTAACTAAATGAATTTAATAATTTCATTGTGCGTAATAGGAGCGTCCTTGTGTCTAGGGGGAGAGTCGTCCGATCCGAGGGCAGCGCGGTCGGTAAAGCCACGCGCAGCCTCGTGGGTAGACTCGTTGAGGTTCAGAATAACCCCCTCGATCGCCCCGACGTGGGCAGGGAACCAAAGGATGGAGTGTGTGGAGCTGTCGCCGTGTTTGGCGCCTTTCAGAATTTGAACTACCTGCCGGGCTACCCGGCCTTTCTGTAATTCCATGAAGGCCGCTTTCACGTAAAGGCGGAGTGCGTGAGACACCCGGTGCGTCGTTATATACCCCGACCACGCCAATGTCGCAAGTGTTTAAAGTTAGGCCATGTCAGTGCTGTCTGCATAGGCCAGACAGCATCCTCGGCTGTGCAGACAGCCATGACATATCATTATGCACAGTCAAAGAAATGAAGTGCTGTAAATTCGATGTACCACACGAAGCGAATTCCAAGGATTGTCCGAAGCAAAAAAATCAGGTGAAAATATGGAGCCTAATGTCAAGACCAGTGTGTCACACAAAGAGTAAAGAGCGTCAGTGCACTATCGGAGGAGGTTGTCGCATCGTTGACGTAGACGAGCCCTAGGTACAAACGTGAGCTCCCTGGCTTCAATTGCGTAAGTTCAGCCGACAATGGTTGAATCAGCCTCGGTTGATCTCCCAGAGGCATCTCCCAGCGAGCAATGCAAGAACGGACACCAATGCATGGCTGCTCCTAAAGCTGAGGACAAGGACCTCAGAATATAACGAACAACGACAGTGTACGCTGGGACATCCCTATCGGACTCAGCCGTCAAGACCATGCTACGGCAAATCATTGTCGCCCTGCAGCTACTACTCTCTGGTTTAAGTATGCAAGTGACGTGGACCGCTGCGAAAATAATGGACTCTATAGACAGTCTCCTGGCTACGCTGCATTAATCTCGACCCTTGCCCGCGAAGACGCGTATACTGTGAAGCGTGCACGTACGCGCTGCATGGAATCAGTATGCTTTGCACCTCCCATCAACTTCATCATACCATCCTCTTTCCTCTTAGCGTTCTATCCACGTTGCTCCTCCCTAAGTCCTTCCTCAGCAAGCCAGATAGGCTTCACTCTGGCTCTACAGCTTTCTTCCATGAAAGTTTCTCTCTCTGTTAGGGAGAGAGACACTACAATAGCAAAAGGAAAATTACCCAGTAATGAGTGTTTCTCTCGCAAAGATAGAACTTTCTGAAGCTACGGTGTCAGCGTGGATGAGTAAATATTTGAAGTATTTTGCCTATGGAGTTTAAGTACACAAACGTTTGACTTTTCTGGAACTAACTAAAACGACTTCCCTTATAATGGTCATCATTGCAAGCGAATGACACCGGCCTTACTGGCGAATGTGTGCAGCCCTATAATAACAACATGAATTTGACGCTTTTCATCTTAATATCCCGTGACGCCTGTCCTCGAGAAAGACTCAACAGGTTCGGTACATACATGCATGTACCCAACGAACATGCATATGCCAGAGGTACACTAATAAGAAAGGCTACGAACAGTGCCAAACTTCAGTTGGGGATGCAATTGATTATCAAAAGAAGCAACGTATTCCTACATGACCTCATAGTGAGGGCATGGCCGCTCGATGAAAAACACACGGTGTGGCCTGCCGCGTGCAGTGGATACTGCGTGGCGCGCCTAGTGCTCCGGGCTGCCGCCGCGGCGCCACCAGTAGGGGACCCTCTGGGGAGACCGAAAGCGAGAGCGCCGGAATTATTGCGGCGCATCGCGGCTTGACAGCGCAGCTGCTATGCGCTTGTTAGTTTTTAAAGGGTTACAATAAACTTGCTATAGCGTTAACTATATTGGTAATCGTCCTACCGAATGTGCGTCGGCGATGCTTCAACCTAAATATAGCAAGTGTTAGTTTTATCTGAAGTGGTTGCTCGTGCGAGTTGCGATTTTTCGCGTCATGTTTTCTCTCTTTTGTTGCCGTTGCGCTGTTCACCCTTGATAATGTATGTTTGTGCTACAGTTATTTTTCCAACAGGAGAGTCGCTCATTGACCGGTGCGGTTGTATTTCCGGAATGATTGTTGCTCACACCTTAGAAACAAAAGCATTGTGAACATCAGGGAAGTCATAATTGCTTTATTGCACGTGCGTGATAAAAGGATCACTGTGTTATTGGAATCACAGGCGCAGCACTTTCCTGGCCAGAGGTTTTTGCGCCAAGCGTACGAGACGCTCAACAGACATATTAACATTTCCTGCCCAGTTGGAAAGAAGCGCTTGTAAGAGCTTTCTGATGAAAACTTTGCAGACTTCCATGGCGTGGTCGTCCGTCCCGCTAGTCAGCTCCCGGCAGAGCAGCAGGTGTGGCAAAAGTGCAGACGATAGGAGGTCGCAAATCTTGTCACTTTGTCTCACGTCCGCTATCTTCATGACCTTGTCGATAAATATGCATATTAGCTTGCAAATGCCAATAATTTCCATCTTCGGGTATCTGAGGTTGCCGCGGTCAATATTCTCTACTAGACCATAAAGTGCGTCGTTTGCTTGCTGAAGCTGCAGCTGAGCTTTGCAAGCCTTGCACTGAACCTGCGTCAAAGGCAATTGAAAATGAGGGAAATGAGGGACAGGCATTTCATAGCACCAGTATATGTATGCCATATTAGCGCACTCGAAACACGAAGTGCTATCAACAAGGCTAAAAATCGAGTTGCTAGAAAGCGCTTCGTGTTAGAATCTTCTTTATTTATTCCTTGTGTAGTGAGTGGGACTAAGTAACCAGTATGACCGAATTCCGACTAGTCGAAACCGCCATCATCTGTACTGATCTAACAGCACGCTGTCACTGATCCCGATAATAGGAGGCAATCGCCGGGAATATTCCAAGGGCTGACGTATCGGCCCCCCGATACGCACCACGAAAGCGCAGACAATTTCCATCATGCTTCCCTGTGCGTTTGCTTCCCATCATGCTTCCCATCATGTTTCCCTGTGTGACTTGTCGGTCGTATATGACCCTCTGCTGTATGGCCATCTTGTCAATGATGAGGGAGCAGAACGCTTCTTGCTCTACAGTGAGACCCTTGAATTCGATGCACAGCCGCTCCTTTATCAACGAAGTGACGCCGATTTGACCTGTTGAATGGCCTACATATCTCTGGAGCGTTGAGCGACAAGGGAGCTTAAAGAGATTTCTGCACCTTGCATACTCATAACCTTTGTTGGAGCATGCTTTCCAAATTACACATTCCCTTAGAATGACGTCCCTGTAGTGGGGCTTCTTCGTCGAGAAACTGCGGACTTGGTTTCAAACGAACTCGGCAGTCTTGTCACCTTGCGCAGCACCATTGAGCACCTTCATAAAACAGGCAATGTGCGTGTTGTTTTCATAAAACTGTGCGCGCTCCTCAGCCTCATCCACTTTTTCTTGAAGGGCCTGCAGTGCTCCTTTCATACGAGCGATCTTCGCTTGGAAGCAGCGCGTTTTTTTTTTTGAGCTTCTTCTGTCAGTTTAACAAGGTCGAATGTAGTTTTACATGATGCATCTGAAAATGATGCAAGTTTCACACACGTTTCATTCCCTAGTTCGGAGTTGTTGGGCTTCGTGGCTTCAGTTCTGGCACTTGACGCGCCGTTTTGGCTAATGACAGGCCTGTCTTTTGAAGCAGCATTGCCCGAGCACTCGGCACGCGACTGCGCATTATCGTCTTCTATTTCCAAGCGTGGCCACTTCTTCCTCGGAGCAGGCGTGCTCCTCGTGCTCATGTTGCTTGGATAACCGGGGAACACTGTCGGCACAGCCGTTGGCAAAAGTATCCTCAACTTCTCGGTCTTCTTGTAGTCCTGCTCCGCAAAATGCAAAGCGCACACCAGGGACCTGTCATTCGGCTGCCATACTGTTCCCTTCCCGCCGGGTCCTTCACGGGAAATGTTTCGCAGCCATGCTGTCCTGCGTTCTGCATTACTGGGAAACTCGTGGTAGCGTATTTGCGGGTCCTTCGATGCATTCGTGGAAACACAACGGCACACAACAGGTGCGCGGCATTTTGCCTAACGCATAAAATATCACACATGCCAAAGCTGTCTTGAGTGACACTCAGTGCGAGCGATTCATGTGGAGAAAAACAACCACTATCTCGACCTACCCGCTGAACGCGCGCTCCTTCCCGCCCGCGCGTCGCGTGGAGCCCTCCCCTACTACTGGCGCCCTCCTAGCGAAATGCGGCGACAACTGTCAACTCCGCTTCCATGCTCTCGCCCATTGCTTGCGCCGCGACGCGGCAGGCCGCACCGTGTGTTTTTCATCGAGCGGCCGTGCAACACCATTACAATGCTGCATCAATGATAACCCAACAGTAATTTAACAAAAACTACCCAATGACATGCCTAAGCACAACGTTCTATCCACGGTAACTCAAGAATAACCCAATATTTGCCCAATGGTCTTTCAATAAAATTTCAGTGGCCAATATTCAAGAACTCTCAACACTTCCCCCAATATGTTTGTCAACGATTTTTTTTTGTAAGAGAGAATTGGTGGTGTCCTCAAATTTAATTTCTACACCTTGTCTATGGCGGTTTATGAGTGAGGTTTATTTTTCAGCCGCTGTCGGCTCATCATACGCCCCCTTTAAAGCGGGGATTCATATGCACAGGTGGTGGGCACAGCACGCGCTCGTGCCAGTGCTCCCGTGTTCGTCATTGTTGTCGTCTGCTTCCACAGCTGGCTACGTTGCCGCTAATCATTCCAGCGTAGAATTTCACTTCTGTCGTAATGAAGAGGCCGCGTTTACGGTGGTATGAGCCATTCAAAGACTGAAGTAACGGACAGATTTAATTTTGAAGAAATTTTATGGAAATCCAATTAGAATAAACGCGCTCGGCAAAGACCTTGTTGTCAATGTGCCGATTCTAGAGTGAAGGCTTCCGAAGCCCACACGAAACGTCAGCGAAGAGTCGCGGACCCTGAGTTGTGGGAGCGCGAGGTTGAGGCCAAACGTGAGCGAAGAGCCGCCGACCCCGAGTTGCGGGAGCTCGATGTTGGGGCCAAACGTCCTCGTCGTGTTGCCCTCCAGCAACCCGACAACGGTGGCGCGTGCCACGGCAACGCTAGCGCCAATTTCCTCGATGCGACCGCCATGTTTCAACGCGAGTTTCAACGCCCAACCGGAACTTCGGAGCCAGTTTGAGTTCGTGAGGCCGGTTGTGGTTCGAGCACAACGTGGCACTCGTCAGTGCAATTCCTTCTGAGGAACACCGAACAAACACTCGACAACCTTCGCTTACCCACGTTTTCCGGTAGGGGAATGGTTGGTCATTTTTTATTAGCTCTGAGGGTATTAGTGCCGTCATTACGAGCGTAAAAACTCATCATGTGGCGTTGACAGCATGAGTACGAAATGCTTGAAAAACACTGTTGAATACTCTTCTATCATTTTGGCATGCATTTTTTTCACAGTCTCTGCGGCATTATAGCTAAGGATGGTCGATTAATTTTTTATTCGATTAACGATTGATAATTCCTCATTGTAGCTTTTGATCGATTTCGATGCAGGGTTCCGATTATTTGAATAATTAGAAACGTTTGCCGGGCACTTTTAAAAGGTTGAGACACAGTTATCTACCTTTGTCAGAACCTACTTTAATGTTTCAGAGGTGGAACAACGTTACCAATACAAGCGTATTTTAGCCTCGAGATCTTTGAGTAGCATCCTCTTACGTGTGACGTGAGACGGGAGGATGACGTGAGACGAGACGGGCTACGTGAAGGAAACTTGAATCTGTTGACCAAACTGCTCTGCTGGAGTTTTTGAAATGCGAGTCTGCAGGTTGATAGAACGCATTAAGGGCTGCAGAAGTAGGCGTCTCTTTCCTCCATTACAATCACCATATATGTAGAGCAAACGCGCCTTCTTCCGACGCGCGAAAGGCCATGGGGGGGGGGGGGGGGCACGGGGAGGGAAGGGAGGCGACGTTTAGCTGCGGCACCAAGTGCCTATTTATATCATAGGCTCCGGCAACAGTCATCAACGCCGCACGCATTTTGTGCGAACGCGGGCAAAACGCCGACGGCGTCGACAACAGTTCTGTGTGTTGCTGGTGCTGCTGCATGTAGAAGTTTATACAGCTGATAAAGCTACTATCAATACTCCGTATAGCTCTCTACAAATTTGCTATCGCAATTGATGCTTCGCTTTTCAGGTGAAACTGCGACCTTTTTTTTTTACAGTGTAGGACTCAGGGGACGAGCGTGAACTACGAAGAAAGAAAAAAAGTTGGAGGATCCCTATGCATATTCTTATGCGATGAGAACACAAAGAATGAGGCAACACCACATTGCAGCACCCTTCCGTAACAGCAACCTAGCCAACAGAAACGCTTTCGCGTTCTCATCTCAGAGCAATATGCTTAGGGATCCTCCAACTTTTTCTTTAACAGCGTAGCTGTTTAAGGCTGCCGTTGAGCCGTGCCGAGCGTTGATCAGTTTTGCGAAGCGCGCGCCGGCCACAGGTGCTCGAAGAGTGGCGAGGATCAGAGGGGGAGAGCGCGCGTCGAACGACAGGTGAACGGAGCCAAGGAGAGTGAAACGGCGGCGCAGCGGCGGCGCGACGCTTTCCTAGGAGAGATAGCGGGGGCGGGGGGGGGGGGACGTCCACTGAGCAGTATACAAGCGTGCACTGTCGCCGCAGAGCATTCCCACGTTCGGCGACGAGTATGGCGAGGAGAAAGAAGCGGCGCGGCAGGAACGACGACGGCAGGCTGCTCGAGCATTAGCCCAATGACGGCATGCCGACCTAGAGTTCCGAGCAAGGGAAGCCGAGGCTAAGCGACGGCGACGATCCGAAGACCCCGAGTTTCGAGTAAGGGCGGCGGCGTCGCGGTAACGGTACGGAGAGACTCATCGGGAAGTAAAAGCCAAGTTGAAGCCACCAGCTCCGCGGTTTCATCAGTCTTCGCGAGAGTAAGTCAGTGATGCTGCGCCGATTTTTTCTATTTTTTTTGTTTTGTTCCGAGTGTGTTAGTGCTTCAGCTACTTAATCGGTCAACTACCAGCCAGCCTCAACTTCTCTTGTTTCTTGTTTACTAAAACTTTCTTCTTTTAGTTTTGAAGACGTATGACGCACTTACAGAATAAAGTATATTGGAAATGGTGATCTAAGCAAAGGTTGTCACCTGCTTTTACGCACTTATTATCATCGCTTGTGAAGTTCAGCAGTGAAACACAAGACTACGTGGCTTTGTTCGGCCCTATAATGTTCTCCGCCCTTCTATCAGACGCTCCAGACCGCATTTTCGGGTAATTGCTGTTAATGCATAGTATCCATTACCGCACCGCAGCGACCACCTTGTTTCCTGAAAATGGCATCAAATGTCTCTCGTGATATGCTTAACGCGCTGGGCAGTAACAAGATCGAAATGTCGGTGGCAAACGGAGAGGGCGACCGAACACGCTCTGGACAGACAAACATAGTATTACAGCACAGACACAGCAGCTGAATGACAAATTCTGCAGTTTATTGTCGAAAAAGAGCCGACAAATCATTATGAGTGCGCCGCGACCAGCGGCGCACTCATAATGATTTGCCAGCGCTTTACATGATCTGCCAGCGCTTTGATGATCTGCCAGCGCTTTACACGCACGCGTAAAGCGTTGGTTACTTTCACGGGATATAGTGTCCTGCAATATTCCGTATATGGTGCTCTATCAACCTGCAGACTCGCATTTCAAAAACTCCAGCAGAGCAGTTTGGTCAACAGATTCAAGTTTCCTTCACGTAGCAAGTGCGCGCGCGGCGCGGCAGCGTAATCCTCCCGTCTCACGTCACACTCAAAGATCTCGAGGCTAAAATTCCACCTCTGAAACATTAAAATAGGTTCTGACAAAGGTAGATAATTGTGTCTCAACCTTTTAAAAGTGCCCGGCAAACTTTTCTAATTATTCAAATAATCGGAACCCTGCATCGAAATCGATCAAAGGCTACAACGAGGAATCATCAATCGATATTCGAATAAAAAATTAATCGACCATCCTTAGCTAGAATGCCGCAGAGACTGTGAAAAAATGCATTCCAGAATGATAGAAGAGTATTCAACAGTGTTTTTCAAGCATTTCGTACTCATGCTGTCAACGCCACATGATGAGTTTTTACGCTCGTAATGACGGCACGGACACCCTCATAACTAATAAAAAACGACCAACCATTCCCCTACCGGAAAACGTGGGTAAGCGAAGGTTGTCGAGTGTTTGTTCGGTGTTCCTTGGAAGGAATTGCACTGACGAGTGCCACGTTGTGCTCGAACCACAACCGGCCTCACGAACTCAAACTGGCTCCGAAGTTCCGGTTGGGCGTTGAAACTCGCGTTGAAACATGGCGGTCGCATCGAGGAGATTGGCGCTAGCGTTGCCGAGGCACGCGCCACCGTTGTCGGGTTGCTGGAGGGCAACACGACGCGGACGTTTGGCCCCAACATCGAGCTCCCACAACTCAGGGTCCGCAACTTTTCGCTGACGTTTCGTCTGGGCTTCGGAAGCCTTCACGCTAGAATCGGCACATTGACAACGAGGTCTTTGCCGAGCGCGTTTATTCGAATTGGAGTTCCATAAAAGTTTTTCAAAATTAAATTTGTCCGTTACTTAAATCTTTGAATGGGTCATACCACCGTAAACGCGGTCTCTTCATTACGACGACAGAAGTGAAATTCTACGCTGGAATGATTAGCGGCAACGCAGCCAGCTGTCGAAGCAGACGACAATAATGACGAACACGGGAGCACTGGCACGAGCGCGTGCCGTGCCCACCACCTGTGCATATGAATCCCCGCTTTAAAGGGGGCGTATGATGAGCCGACAGCGGCTGAAAAATAAACCTCACTCATAAACCGCCATAGACAAGGTGTAGAAATTAAATTTGAGGACACCACCAATTCTCCCTTACAAAAAAATCGTTGACAAATATTGAAATACCGTTGGTGAATGTTGACTATCGTATTGGAAACTCTATGCGGTTTTGTTGGTATTATATTGGGGGAAGTGTTGAGAGTTCTTGAATATTGGCCACTGAAATTTTATTGAAAGACCATTGGGTAAATATTGGGTTATTCTTGAGTTACCGTTGAAAGAACGTTGTGCTTAGGCATGTCATTGGGTAGTTTTTGTTAAATTACTGTTGGGTTATCATTGATGCAGCATTGTAATGGTGTTGTGATAGTTCTGTTGACCAGTTCTTGAGTCATTATTGACACAGCATTGAAATATACAGTGTGTCACAGTGAAGATAGCATTGACATTTCGTAACTAGCCATTGAAATATGATTGATATGTCGTTGGGCAAGTACAGTATTGTTCATATAATTTTGAAATTGTTTTACTATCCACACTTGCATGCCCAGGTGCTTGCTGTTCGTAACTTTCCCTAACGCAAAAAAAGCAAAGGAGAAACTGACCTATTTCAGGTACCTTTATTTTCACCAAAAATACATGCACATGAAACATTATTACAGTATATAAGCCACAACTGCATGAAATCTGGAAACACAGACTAGTGCCTACAGAACTCTTAACAGTGTCAATACATCTGAAATACTATACACTTGAACTCAATTAGAACAGTCACTGCGGTCTTCTCTTATGGCATGTTTATGACTAGAAGGCAAAGTGACTCAAAGGAATACCTTCAGCATACCCTTGTAACTAACTATAAACACATGAACTTTTGGCTTGCATGGGTAAATACGAAAATGAAGACCACTGGATACCTTACAGTAAAATACTTCACACACCCAGTAAACACTCACAGAAGGATTTACGGCTGCCTGTGAGTAGGCAAAATAACAAGTATATTGAAACAAATGATTTAATGTAGTAATATATATATATATATATTGTACTGGAGATTATCGGTGCTGGCACGGTGAAGTGTGAAAGAGGAAGTCGACGAACTAGGAGTGCGCGCTCGATCGGTGTCCAGCTGAGACTGCTCCGTCTTCTTGTACTTCAGTCAGACGCCCTGTGGACTTGCAAGAACATCCCCTGACATTTGGTGGAAGTGCTGGGTCAACGTTTTCCCCGACCTGGAGCTCCGCAGCCGTACGTTGCCATCTGCGGCCGCAATGACCGACGACGCCGGCCCTTCGCAATCCGCTCCCGCCCCCCGGCTGTTGTGTGTTCTGGTGCGGTACGTCAGCGCGACCCTGCCATCTTCAGCGGCACCGACGATCACGACCTGGAGGACTGGCTTGCAGAGTATGAACGCGTTAGCGCGCATAACAAGTGGTCTGATCGCGACAAGCTGGCCAACGCCATCTTTTATCTGACTGATGTGGCAAATCTGTGGTTTAGAAACCACGAAGCCGAATTTACAACCTGGTCAGCTTTCACCGAGACCCTCACTTCGGTCTTCGGCCGTCCCGCTGTGCGCAGACTCCGTGCTGAACACCGTTTGCGTGGTCGCGCTCAACAAAGCGGTGAAACCTTCACGAGCTACATTGAGGACGTCATCGACCTCTGTAAGCGCGTGAATGCGTCCATGACCGAAGCCGATAAGATAAGGCACATTATGAAAGGCATAGACGACGATGCCTTCCATATGCTCGTGGCCAAGAACCCTACGACAGTTGCACAAGTAATTGAGCGCGGTCAAAGCTTCGACGAGCTGCGCAAGCAGCGCCTTTCCACCCGTCGCACCAGTGTGCAGTCCGCGGACCTCTCGGCCTTGGAGCCTGGATGCCTTAGCGCTAATCACTCTGGCTTGCTGCCGCAGATTCAACAATACATTCGGGAAGAAGTGGCTCGCCAGCTCTCTCTTGTAGCGTGTGTTGCTGAGCCTGCTTCCACGCTAGAACCATCGCTCCGTCGTATGATCCAAGCACAAGTTTCTGAGGTGCTCCCACCTCCCTCTCCACCGCCGCCTGTGACTGCGCCTCTGACTTACGCTGCCGCTCTCAGCCGACCTCCTCCGCGACCGATGCCTACTACCTCCCGACCCGCCGCTAGTTTCTACTCGTCGCCACTTCCGGTACGCCCGGTCCACGTGCCCTTATCGCCTTCCGGACCTTCTCTTAACCCTTGGCGTACTCCGGACAACCGCCGCCCTATCTTTTTCGCATGCGGTATTCCGGGACATTCGCCGCCGTGGACTTTATTTTCGTCGTGACGCGCCGAACCTCGGCTACCTTTCCCAAGAGCCTTCGCATCGTTCTATCCCTGATCCCTCGGACTCGTATTCTCGTCGCGCCGCCTTCAACTATCGTCGGTCTCCTTCCCTTCGCCGCCGTTCGCTTTCACCCATGCTTCGCCGTTCCAGCTCTGGTCACGAGGAAAACTGACAGCCGCAGTTCCCGAGGCAAGAACTGCGCCATCGTCGAAATTTTCAAGGCCTCATCTTTCTCCTCCTAACGAAATCGCCGTATTTGTGGAAATGGTCGCGACAACAGCTCTTGCCGATACGGGGGCTGCCGTTTCTGTCATTAGTGAGGACCTCTGCCGCAAACTCAAGAAAGTAACGATTCCTGTACCAGATATTTCCCTACGCACGGCAAGCTCGCAGCAAGTCAAGCCTTCGGCCGCATGCACGGCTCGTGTTATGATTCAGGATGAACTATATTTTGTAGAATTCGTCGTTCTATGCCGTGCTTCGCATGACGTTATTCTGGGTTGGGACTTCCTTTCCGCACCTCATGCTGTTGTCGACTGCGCTCGCGCGCAACTGGCTTTGTCTCCGTTCCGTGACACTACCGTCGACCTCCCAAACCGTTCTCCTAAAGTGATCGTCACCGCTGACGTCATTATCGCTTCTTTTTCTGCCGCCTTGGCGCCCGTCTCTTGTGACTCTGCCCCCGCCACGACAGCTCTTTTTACACCATCTGAATCTTGTGCGCGTCGACGGAACCTTCTACTCCCGTTTGCAGTCGTCACACTCACCGATGGTTCCGCTGCCATTTATGCGTGCAATCCATTTACATGTCCTTCAACTCTCTTACACGGTGAATGTGTGGGGCGTCTAGACACTGTTGACGTCATTAGTCCATTTGACCTATCTTCGGATAGGTCACCACGGCCTATCGGTGCCATCACTTCTGCTACCGCACCAGCCTCGCGTTTCCTCGATGTTTTCTTGCATACCATCGACGACGCGCTTACGCCCACTCAACGCAGTAAAGTTGTTGAACTTCTTGAACGTTTTCGTGCTTCTTTCGACCTCGGTCAACCTTCCTTGGGGTGCACGACAGCGGTTGTTCACCATATTGACACCGGTCACCATGCTCCGCTGCGCCAACGTCCATACCGTGTTTCCGCAGCCGAACGCCACGTCATTGACGAACACGTTGACGACATGCTGAAACGAGGTGTGATCCAGCCCTCCCACAGTCCTTGGGCGTCTCCGGTCGTGCTGGTGCGGAATAAGGATGGCTCAATCAGGTTTTGCGTCGATTACCGCCGACTCAACAAGATTACCCGCAAGGATGTTTATCCCCTACCACGCATCGACGACGCCCTGGATTGCCTACAGGGAGCTGAGTTCTTCTCTTCACTGGATCTGCGCTCCGGGTACTGACAAGTGCCGATGGCTGAAGCCGACCGCCCAAAAACGGCTTTTGTAACTCCTGATGGATTGTACGAGTTCAATGTAATGCCTTTCGTCCTTTGCGACGCGCCTGCAACTTTCGAGAGAATGATGGACGCTATTCTCAGGGGTCTTAAATGGCACACATGCCTTTGCTACTTAGACGACATTGTGGTCTTTTCTACCGATTTCGATACGCATCTCGCCCGCCTTGAGCAAGTTCTTGCCTGTCTCACGTCAGCTGGGTTGCAACTCAATTTGAAAAAATGTCATTTTGGTGCCCGTAAGCTTACGATCCTAGGCCACGTCGTCTCCAAAGAGGGAATTCTGCCTGATCCTGCCAAACTTCGCGCCGTTGCTGAGTACCCCAAGCCCACTACTCTAAAGGAACTACGGAGCTTCATCGGTTTGTCTTCCTATTTCCGGCATTTCATTCGTAATTTTGCCTCGATCATTGCTCCCCTGACGCTGCTTCCTAATGGCACGTCAGACCTGTCGGCTTGGAACTCGGAGTGTCACGAATCATTTATGAGGCTCCGCCGGCTCCTCACGTCCCCTCCAGTACTGCGCCACTTCGACCCCAATGCGCCTACTGAGATACATACGGATGCTAGCGGAGTCGGACTTGGTGCCATTCTCGCCCAACGCAAAGATGGCTTTGACGAGTACGTTGTCGCATATGCCAGCCGCACCCTAACGAAGGCAGAATCCAACTATTCTATGACGGAAAAAGAATGTTTGGCGATTGTTTGGGCAATCAGCAAATTTCGTACTTATCTTTACGGCTGTCAGTTTGACGTTGTCACTGATCACCATGCCTTATGCTGGTTATCGTCCTTGAAAGATCCCAGTGGCCGCCTCGCTCGTTGGGCCTTACGGCTTCAAGAGGCAATGACACATACGTGTCATTTATCGCTCTGTACGCAAACATTCAGATGCCGACGCCCTATCCCGTTCTCAGCTACCTCCTGCCTTTGTTTGCTCCTTACCTCCCACCTGCGATTTGTCAGCTCTTAGCTTCAACGACATGCCGGCCGAGCAGCGTAAAGATCCCTGTATCTCTCTACTGCTGGACTTCCTGTCTCACCGCTCACCTGCGTCTCTCTCACGCGCCGTGCGTCGTCAAGCACACCACTTTGCCATCCGCGACGACCTTTTGTATCGACGGAATTACCTCACCGACGGCCGTCGATGGCTGCTCGTTATTCCCAATCACCTGCGCTCACACATCTGTGCTGCTTTCCACGATGAACCCCAATGTGGCCACGCCGGCGTCTTCAAAACGTATTCCCGTCTTCGTCTTCGATTCTACTGGCGAGGCATGTAGAGATTCGTTCGCCAGTACGTCCGTTCACGTGCAACGTGTCAACGCCGCAAGACCCCTCCTCAGAGTTCTGCAGGTCCCCTGCAACCTTTACCCTGCCCTGCTCGACCATTCGACCGTGTTGGAATTGATCTTTACGGCCCCCTTCCAAGCACTCCGGACGGTAACCGGTGGATCATTGTTGCCGTAGACCACCTCACACGGTACGCCGAAACATCTGCGCTGCCAGCGTCCACCGCGAAAGACGTCGCTTGCTTCCTTCTTCGCCACCTCATTCTGCGACACGGTGCTCCACGTGAATTATTAAGTGACCGTGGGCGCGTCTTTCTCTCCAATGTCATCGTGGCCCTGCTAAAGGAGTGCAACATCGTTCATCCACCACCACCACCACCACATCCACCTACCATCCACAAACTATCGACATGACGGAACGTTTCAATCGTACGCTTGGCGACATGCTTGCCATGTATGCGTCTGGCGATTACTCCAATTGGGACCCGGTTCTTCCTTTTGTCACTTACGCCTATAACTCTGCCCCGCAAACTACCACCGGCTTCTCTCCTTTCTTTTTCTCTATGGCCGAGAACCTTCCTGCCTCTTGGACACCATTCTCACCTACCGTCCTGACGCATCTGAAGTGACACCTGTTTCAGAAGCAGCTGCTTATGCTGAATGTCGCCAACTAGCCCGCTCGTTCACCACCCAAGATCAGTGGCGCCAAAAATCACGCCATGACGCATCCGCTCCTAGTGCCCGCTATTCTCCCGGAATGCTTGTTTGGCTTCGGGTCCCGGCTACTTCCCCCGGCCAATCCACTAAGTTTTTGTCCAACTACCACGGTCCCTACCGCGTACTGCAGCAAGCATCACCTGTGAACTATGTCATCGAGCCGCTCGCGCCGTCTTCTGATCGCCGTTGCCGAGGGCGCGAAATAGTTCATGTAGCACGGCTTAAACCGTGTTACGACCCGCCGATGCTGCCTTTTCCCTAGGTCGCCAGGATGGCTTCTTGCTGTGCGGGGGGTGATTGTACTGGAGATTATCGGTACTGGCACGGTGAAGTGTAAAAGAGGAAATCGACGAACTAGGAGTGCGCGCTCGATCGGTGTCCAGCTGAGACTGCTCCGTCTTCTTGTACTTCAGTCAGACGCCCTGTGGACTTGCAAGAACATCCCGTGACAATATATATATATATATATATATATTATATAATATTATATATAGAGAGAGAGAAGAGAGAGAGAGGTAGATATAATAAAGAGAAGAAACTAGAACGAGAGATATCTGTGAATATACGGGTTCTTCCCGGCCGAAAATGGGATGAAAATAAAAGTTCAGAACATTCGCCCATTACTTTTTTGTGCTTTACGCTACAGTTCATCATCCGTGGCAACATTAATTTGGTTTACTATAGAAGATCCGCGGAATATCATTGCATAAAAAGGACTGGATAATGCGCCAGTTATAGTTATCTTTGACAGTGACAGATCAGATTATCAATCACGAATAATGAACTAATGTGTTAAAATGGTTTAACGCGTCACTGAATTGAGACAAAATGTCGCCAAATTTTTGCTCAGACTGTTAAGTAGATTTTAAATAACTTAGGCATTTTAGAACACTAGTATAAGCTAACGTGACGTAACAATTTACATAGACGTTTCATATTTGCCTAATGTGCGGGCAGTGCGGATAAACTGTGAGTTTACCGGCAGGGCTTAGAGGACATTTCCCTTACTAGTATATATGCATAACGGATGGTGACAGCTTACATTCTACGTTTACTTTCACATTGTAAGGTAAAAACAGCAAGATTAAATAAACCACGAATAACCAAGTTTCTCTTGCCCGAAACGGCACTTAGCTTACTTTATCCCTGAATTTTTCTGGTTCTCGACGCTTGTGGTGGGAGGACTAAATTCCACAGAAGGCGCTTTGCGGAAAGGTTTAGCACGGCTTGAAACATTACCGGAGCTTTACGTCGTACCGCGAGTTTCAGTCACTTACGAAAAGCGTTTGAATAATAAAGTGCCTTACAGAGGGTCTCATATTGAAGTAACTTTCGTACCTTCTAAGTGACTAAAATTTCACCAATTGTTTATTCAAGGCGATAAGGTAGGTGACTATTATTAACAGTCAAGAATTCGCTACATCTAGTAACAAATAGCGAGAACGATAACACTGATTACAGACAGGTAAATTATAAAACGTAGCGTTGATTTTGTGTTTGCGAACATCGTAGATTACGTTATTTCATGAAACACGGATGTTGCAAGCACCGGAAGGCGAAACTTGCTTTGGACTGAACGGCGACAGCGGTCCTCTGCAATGCAAGCGTGTAAGGCGCGTACCGCAGGCGGCTCGGCTCGCGGATAGCCTTAACCCCTGCATTGCAGCAGGGGTTTACTTCCGCGAGCCAAGCCAGCATACATACGCGGGCGCATTGTGAGAGAAAAACTTGGGCTCATTGTGGTTGTTTTTTGTTGGATTTGTCAGCGTGCGGCCGACGGGCACCCTTCCAGAAGGGGGGGGGGGGGGGGGAGGGGCAATGGCCCACTTTGTCCCTCAACTCCTGACATTGGGGAGGCAAGAGCCCCCCGACACCTCCTCCCCACCCGATAGATACGCCTATGGCAAAGAAGTATAAGAAGGCGCATATATCGCTCGCACCTTCACGTTTTTCACTACAACGCGTAAATTGCC